>NC_052047.1:144126153-144351153 GCF_903992535.2 Arvicola amphibius | reverse complement strand
ATCTACCAACCACTCATCACACTCATCCACCCCACATTTATCCAACCACCCACATTTCTGTCCGTCTGCCTACTCACCCATCTATCATCTATCCATCTATCTATCTACCCACTCACCCATATATCATCCACCCGTATATCTATCTACCCGTCCATCCATTCAACTGTCCATCCATCTGCTCACTCATATATCAACCCATCCACCTACTCATTCATCCATTCACCTTTCCATCCATCCACCCCCTATTAATCTACCCACCCATATATCCACCCATCAAGTCATCTATCTACTCCATCCATCAACTCACCCATTCACCTACCCATATATCCACCCACTCATCAATCCATCTATACAACCCCCATCTACCCATTCACTAATCCATCCATCCATCCATCCATCCATCCATCCATCCATCCATCCATATATCCACCAACATTCAGTCATTAATTCATCCCACATTCATCTATCCAACCCATTGTGCATCCACCTATCTACTCATCCATTTATCCATCTACCCATCCACTCATTCACTCATCCATCCACCCATTTATATGCTCCCTGGTCATCCATCAACCCATATATCCACCCATTCAGTCATTCATTTATCCACCCCTCATCTATCTACTTCTCATCCATCCACCCACCCATCTATATATTCATCCATCCAACTACCAACTCACATGTTTACCCATTCATCCATCCATGCATTACTTTCTATTTATTCACATCACACTCATTCATTCAGCCATCCACTCACCCGTTCCTATATCCACCCATCCACTTATTCATCCATCTCTCCATTCATCCACTTATCCATCCAGCCAACCACCCACTCACCCATCCATCCACCCATATATAGACCCATTCATCAACCTGCCCACCCACTCATCAATGCATTCATTCACCCCACATCCATCTGTTCGCCCCATGCATACACCCACCCATATATCTACCAATTCACCCATCTGTATATACCATCCATCCATTCATCCATCCATCAACCCATCCATTAATCCACCAACCCACATATTTACGCATTTATCTACCTGTTTTTCAATCCATCTATCCTTACAGCCATCCACCCACTATTCTTCCACCTACTCATTCACCCATCTAATCAGTCACTCATTCACCCATCCACCCATCCACCTACCCATATAACTTTCAATATTCAATCACCCATCCACTCACCCATTCACCCATACACTCATTCATTCATTCATCTACCCACTCACTCACTCATTCACCCATCCATCTACCTATCCCAACTCATCTGTCCATCCCCCATTCAGTCATTCATTCACCCTATTCTTCCACCCACCCATCTGTCTATACATTCATCCACCTGTCTATATATCCATCCATTCATCCACTTCCTATTCATTCACCTCCCCACCTACCCAGATATCCATCTACCCACCCACTCATCATTCAGTCCATTTATTCCATCATCCATCCATCCATCCATCCATCCATCCATCCATCCATCCATCCATACATTTATGTATCCTTTCACCTGTGCATTTGTTGATCTGTCTGCATATCTAGCCACACACCCATCTATCTACCTACCCGTCCATACACTCATCCATCTACCCACCTAGCACTTCCCACACTTCCTTCTTCATTCACCTTTCCTTTTATTTATATAATTATATATGCCACTCATTTCTTCTTTTATTTTCTATTTCCTTTCTTCTATGACTAAGACATGACTCAAAAACAAAGTTCCAGGAGGTCAAGTCCGTCCCATAATAGATCATAAACAGAACTTGGGAAGCACAGATACTCTCTGTCTATGTTTCTCTCTTTCTCTATTTCCCTTGGATTTTCCCAGACAGGCTTTTTCTGTATAGCTCTGGCTGTCCTAGAACTCACTCTGTAGACCGAGCTAGCCTTGAACTCACAGAGACCCACCTGCCTCTGCCCCCTGAGTGCTGGGATTAAAGGTGTACACCACCATCTTGGCTCAGCTATATTCTCTTGTCCATACATCTTTATAGCCCCTAGAAAACATGCTCACAGACCGATGGACTACATGGAGAAAGACCCAGTAAGCAGTGGGAGCCTACTGGTGGAGGGGCCGAGAATGGTGGCATTTAATAGCAATGTGGCTCTGATTTACATAGTGGGATGTCTTCAAATGCTTCCTGAACTCATCAGCTCCCTGTGTTCCCCTTTCCAAGCAAGGTCTGGTGGGCCAGAGCTAAAGGCAGAACCAGGGAGCTGGGTGTGGTGATGAAGTGTGGTTGGAGCTAGGACTAGGAGAAAGGGCAACAGAGTCTTTCCAGATTTCTTTGGAATAAACTAGCTAGATCCATCTGTCTTGTGTTCTATTGCTCTTTTGCAAGGAGAGGAGGAAGAGATGGGAGGTGGGGGAGAAAAGGATGAGAAAGGGGAAAGAAGGTGGGAAAATGAGAGGAAAAGGAGGAGGGGGGAAAAGAGGGGAGAATAGAGAGAAGGAGAGGAAAGGAGGAGAAAAGAGGAAGAGAAGAAGAGAGAGGAAGGGAGAAGAGGAGAAAAAATAGGGGAAAGAAAGGAGAGTAAAGAAGAGGAGAGGACAGGAGAGAAGAGAGGCAGGAGGAGGCAGTGTTGACTTTCCTTGGAAGCTAACCACACACAGTAGGCTGCCTTAGGAAAGAGTGTACAGCCACCTTGGAATGGGAAGGTGGATCTGCTCCCTGTAGGATAGAAGTGTGTGAACCTGAGATCCCATCTGCTAGGGATGGGACCCCATCCTCATGTACTCATCCGTGTGGCAGCTGGTAAAATCAAGGCTGTGGAAGGAGAGTTGGATATAGGATCCATCTCACCCGTGGCAGACAGGATCTCCTGGACATTCTAGACAGCCTTCCTATAGTACCTGGTCACATTGGGCTGGCTTTTGTGCTGACCCCATAAACACTGCTGACAACCTAGCTTGTTCCACCTCTGAGGAGCCCTGATGTGAGGAGGGGGCTCAGAGGGAACAGAGGCATCTTGATTTTGCAGATAATTTTACCTGTCGATTGCCTGCCAATTGATGGAGGCAGATAGTCTTCATTCCCTGCTAATTTACAACTTCCCAACTTGGAAGCGGTCAGCAAATGGAGCCTGGTAAGACTGACCTGGCCACCAGAAAAGACCAGGGCCTTTCTTGACCCACCAATTGTTGCTCTCAAACTCCTATACTCTAAACCTACAGCCCCTCCCATCTCTGCTAGCTCCTTGACAATAGGTATGAGTGGCCTACTAATCAGGCAGTGGTGACACAGGGCTTTAATCCCAGCTCTCAGGAGGCTGGTGGACCTCCATAAGTTTGAGGCCAGCCTAGTCTACATGAGTGAGTTCTAGGACAGCAATGATAGTTAAACAGAGAAACCCTGTCCTGAGAAACTTAAAAAAAAAAGTGGATAGTGAAATCCTAATCCTGGGAGATGGGCTGGGCTGCCACCAGGCAGCTCCTTTATCCAAACCTGTCTCTGCAGATATCAAAGGACTGCCATCCAAAGAGAGGCCCTGATGCCTCAAGCCCAATGGGAACCTACCTAAAACTTACCATGTGTCCTTATACAGACTGGGGCTTCTTAGACCCAGAAGAACCCCCATAGCTCTGCTACCAGAGTAGATGCAGAGACCCAGGCCTATACTGGCTTAGACTGTGCCTGACAGAATACTTGTACCCCAGCCTGGGATGTCCCTACCAAGTACTTGCCACCCAACAGAATACCCCTCACTCTGACCTGGGCTATGTCCCACAAAGACCACTAGTTCCTTGTCAACTGCCTTTAAAGAACAGTGGGTGCACTCTGGGGAGTCTCACCAGAGTACCCTAAGAACAGCTTGGTACAGCCTAACCCAGGTCCCAGCCCCTCCCCCTAACCCCACAGAGGGCATGTCTAGTCACAGTAAACCATCTCTAAAAGGGCCACTCTTGGGGGGGGGATGGTGTACAAGATCTTTGCATACTGGAGTCTTAAAGAGCTTGGTAAGAACACTCAGGTCATGAATGCTAGGCCTGAGCAGTTGCATTCTGACCACGCAGATGAGGAAACTGAGGCACTGGATGATGACCCTTTACCTTCTCTCCCTTACCTCGAAGTGGCATCTCAACCCCTATCCCAATAGCTCAAGTTCCCAGAGGGAAAGGCCTGGTCGACCTCCCCTGGGTCTCATCCCCTAGCACGCCCCTACTTCTTTAAGGCTCACTGAGCCCTGTCATAACCCTCTCAAGGAAACGGAGACAGAGGCAATTACTGATACAGTAATAATGTCACCCTGCCAGGGCCATCCTGTCCTGGGCCATCTGTCCCAGGCCTTTCCCAACACTGCCTACCCCAAGCAGACAGGGCAGTATAGAGCTTCTGGGATCAGCAAAGGTAGGTCTGTGGTGTTCCAAAAGTACCAGGTATCTGGTTTCCCCTCCTCAAGCCAAGATGGGGATCTGAAGGAGCTGGATGGAAGGTGGGAGAAAGCCTAGGATCCACCAGGAGGAAGATGTTGTCTGGGTGAAGCTTGACCTCCCTCTGTCTTGAGGAGCCCCTGACGTGGCCTAGCTTGGCTCAGCTCTGCCATCTGTGCAGAGAGCTCCAGGCCTCAGCTCCTAATCTTCCCATCTTCAGCACACACCCTGGGAGGGCAAGGTTGGTAGAATCCCTCCACTGGGCTACTGCCTCTCAGATCAAGGCTCTCAATATTGTGCAAGGCCCTCTGACTAAAGCTCAGAGGATCAGAGGAACAGGTGACCTAGGAAGGAAGGAACACTGCCTAGGTGACCCTCAGATTGTCCTATTGGTCAGCAGGTGTGGAATTAGGTCAGAAGTGTTTCCAGGGTAGATGGTGACCCGGAGCAGGGCCCTTAGCAAAGCAGCATCATATGCTGAGGGAATCAGGGTACAGACATCCCAGGGGCCAGATGAGCCATGCATCTCAGGGAATACCGGGGTAGCCAGGTAGAGAGAGCCAGGCCTGTGCAGAGGATATCTGTCCACCTGAGTCTGCCCCCAGTGAGAGGAGCCATGGCTCCATGTAGAGTTCAGGTTCCAGGACAGGGGTAGTGGTTGACTCTGAGGCCCTTGAAAGCATGCTGAGCTACATGACTTCCCTATAGCTCTCCAGACACTGTGCAGTGGAGTTGTAAGGGGGTTTGAGGCTTGGTTTCATTCCCTTGGTGTCACCCAGCAGTCCCAGCAGAGCCATTCGCAGGCCTGTGGAGATGCCACACCCTGCTCCCACAAGACAGTAACAAGCTAATGACCCTGTGTTGGGTAGGCAGGCAAAGAGAGAGCACCCCCACTGGAGGAAGAGTGGCAGTCCTGTATCAATGACGTGGAAACACTGGAGTGGTACACAGTAGCGTTCCAGCCATCTGAGGGCTCTGTGAGAGGGGCTTGGCCTTAGCCTGCCCGCTTTGGGCCTGGCATGCATATGCGTCCCACTATGCTCACCCTGGTACACTGGCGCCTGCCCTTCTCTGCCTCCCCACACGCACACTGCGGCGCCACAGCGTGTGGAGCTTAGCGGAGAGAGGGGCCCCGGGGCGCGACTTGGCCTCTGCCTGGCATGCCTGGTCCTCTATGGGCACACGGGGTGGGGATCCCCTGATCTGTTCCAGCCAAAACTGACCCTGCTCAGTTCTGCCCTTCTGGGGTTTCCCGAGCTGGGACTTATTAGGTCAAATATCCCCCGCTGGGCACCAGGGACTTCTTACCACTTTAAACAGGAGAATCCCCTGGCCCCTGAGTCACCCTGTGAAAGGACAGTTCCACCTCACCCTGGGTCTCGGTTTCATTCTGAAAGGTCAGCGGTGCACTTTGTTCTCTTTCTTCCACCATTTTGGGGAGGACATCTTTAGGGGATTCCCAGGCCCGCTGAGGTCTTAGGACTATGGAACAGGAGTTCTTGACAGATGGGCACAGGTGCAGTCCAGCCCCAGTCCTACAGTAAGATGCCCAGGGATCTGCTGTGCCTGCCAGAGCTGTGGGCACCCTTGACTGTGTTGCCTAGACCTCGGCATTTGAGACAGCTGAGAGAGGGGGCCGAGGAAGGGCCGAGGAGGAGGGCGGGGCCCGCGGGGCTGCTTGTGTCTGCCCTTCTATGGGCACAAGGTGGCAGGGCACTGACGTGAGGACATTTCTGAGCAGGGTCACAGCTGTCGCCCGATCACCCTGTTCCACACACCCCATAGCTTGTGTCCTTACCCAGCCCGGGCAGAATGTCCTTAGAGCCCTTCTTGGGCCCTCATGATACATGTCCCCCCTCCCAGGAGATAGCTCTCATACACAATGTGGGCCTGGAAACCTCAGGTTGGCGCAAGGATGCTGACCCAGGCCAGGCCAGTCTGTGTTTAGCCTCAGACTCCTTTCCTGGCTGGAGGGTTCCCTGGACAGTTTTCAAACCAGGGCCCACAAGGAAAGTGGGGAGCCTGAGGTTAACCCTCTGCCCCTGACATGTACCCCTCACAGTGAGGCCTCCTTACCATTATCTGATAGGACTGAGGTATTCTTGTCTCTGTCCAAGATCTGAAGCCTGACTCCATTTTACAAGGGGCCTGCAGGGACTCTGCAACACCTGCTGAGGTGGCCTTCGCTCCTTGAGCCTGTGGGTAAACCCCAAGGACCACACCTTCCTGGACAGTCTGACATCCCTAGCAGCAGGTTCTAGGACTCTCGAGGTCTTACCTCCTTTCCGTTCCTCTTACACACCTGGACCACAGCCCCCACATCCTGCTCCCATGAGGCCTCTAGTCCCTCACTGTAGAATGTCCCCTTCTGCCTCAGCCTGTCCCAGAGACCTGACACTTTCTTCTAAGACCTATTCCTGCAACTGAGCAGAGCAGTCACACACGGCTTGGCTTAGTGTCCATATCTGTCCACTGACAGTCCCTTCCTATGGCCCCCAGCTTATGACCCAACACAGGGCAGAACTTAGCAGTTCTTTAACTCCCAGATGCCCTTAGGCCGCTGACGGCCAATGGGCCTCTGCTCACCTCTGTCTGTGGCAGAGGAGTGGCTCCTTTACCTCCTCTGACATTCCCTTCCCATACCCATTATACCCAACAGCAGTGTCTGGTCCACAAGGGGCCATTGAGAATTGCCACAGAGAAGCTTTGGGAACCTCTGAGACCTGGCCACCTCTGAGTATCTCAAGGCAGGCCAGACCCCTCAGGCAAACCTACAGGTGGAGGGGTCAGCAGCCTGGCCAGGATTCACAACTTTAGTTTCTCCCAACATAACTGTTGCTTTCTCCCACTGATCAGGCCACATCTAGGCATGCCCAGTCCCTTCCACACCAAGCATCTACCCCTTCCGTTCTGGCTTTGGACCCTGGCCAGGGATCGATCTATCCTTACCCAGTTAGGCCAGTTAAGCTGTAGAGGTAGATAGAGGAGATACAGACCTCTATGGTGAAGAGGGGGTTTCTGCAGAACCCCCAAGTGCCCAGTGGGTAGCCACTCTCTGTCCCTGCAGGACTTGGCACAAAGCAAGCTGCCTGCTGTGGGGCTTACCCTTCACTGTCTTCTGCATGCAGCTCTTCCTGCTCCTCGCAGCTTGGATCGCTGGCAGCCTCCGCCATGGGCCTGATGTCTTTGGTGTGGGTGCACTCTTTGTGGCTCCTAGTGCTTCTCTGTAGATGGGCCGTGGCCTAGAGCCCCCACCCCAGCAGGTTTCACTTCCTCCTTCCGGCAGCAGGTTGAGGTTTGGAACCTATTGGGACTTGGGTTGGGGTGTTGTTTTTTGACTATGTTGCTGCAAGAGAAGAAGAAGAAAAAAAAAAAAACTAAACCCAAACCACTTATCAGGAAGTGTTGAGCAAGCTGCAGCCGCCTGGGGTGACAGAAAAGGGCTGGGGGCAGAGGTGGGTAAGGATGCTCCTCACGGTTCCGGCTCACGTAGCTGGGACACCAGCAGTTCTGAGAGTAGCTAGCTCTCGCAGTGTCCAGAATCCATGGTCTCTTCAGCATCTGTGGACTCTGCTTTCAACTGTTTTACATGGAAATTCTCTGTGCTTCCATGTGTGCTCACAGAACGTGGCGGAACCAGTTCTTGCAACTTCAAGGCGTTGGATACTCTTAACTCGTCTTCGCTTTCCAGCCATGTCCAGGGTCCTACACATGGTGCTCTGTAGGTTTAGAGCTGTCCCCACTCCTAGTTGCTGGACACCTGCGTCTTCTTCTTGCTCTGTCAGTTCAATTCTCTTTAATCCTGTTTTGTGCTCTGGGTATTTGGAACCAATATCGGAGTTGGTTGATGTTCCCAGCCAAGATGGGGTGGGTCATGGGTTATCCTGAGATAACCAGGACAGTAGCGGGACCAGGGGATGGACCGAGGCTTTTGGGAGGAAACCAAAAGGACTCTGGGTCATCAAGGAATGTGGGAGAGTATGAAGACCAGATTCTAAAGCTCCAGTACTTGGGTTGCGGTGTCACTGGGCCAAGTTGAGGCAGTCATAGCATGGCAGAGACTCCCTGCTTGAGATCTGCTGGCCCAAGAGATAGAAAGAAAGAAGCCAGTGCCATCTCAGGCAGCACTGGCCAGGGGGTAGCCTCGGGGAATCCAGCTATGAAGTCTTTCAGGGGAAGAGGGACAAGAGTGCAGGGAGAGCTTGGGGGTGTTGGGAAACTCAGGGGAACCCTAGAGTGGCATCCAGAAGCAGACCAGTGCTTGCAAACCTGCCTGGAGGCCATGAGTCCTTTCTTACGCAAGTGGCCTAACAGTGGCAAAGCCTGGCTCACTCTATCCCAATCCTGAGGAAGAGACACAAAGAAGACCCAGGTGAGTGTCTGGTAGACTGGGCCAGACCCCTGCCTGCTTCTTCTTTAGCCTCCCATCCCTTTTTGTACTTTGCTTCCTTGGGAGCCTCCCAAGTACTCTGTTGGTGGATGGCTGGGAGTGCATGTGGCAGGTGACAGAGCTGTGACACTTCTGCCGTGATACCTCTTAAGGGGTTCCCACAGGTTCCTATGTCTGCCACGGGACTCCTCCGTCCAGGCACCTTTTCTGTGGATTCCAGCCACTATTCTTTTTGTTTGTTTGTTTGTTTTTGTTTTTTGAGACAGGGTTTCTCTGTAGCTTTGGAGCCTGTCCTAGAACTAGCTCTTGTAGCCCAGGCTGGCCTCGAACTCACAGAGATCCACCTGCCTCTGCCTCCTGAGTGCTGGGATTAAAGGCATGCACCACTACTGCTTGGCCCAGCCACCATTCTGTATGACCTTCCTCTGGCCCGCTGGGCCTTAGGGCTGGGGGATGGGCAGGTGGAGGCTATCTGTAGGCTGGACTAACTTCCCAGTATTCAGGGCCTCTGATCTAGCAGCCAACATGTTCCAGAGGGAAATTCAGATCCTGCTAGCACAGACTCTTCAGGCCTGCAAAGGCAGTTTCTGTACGAGGGGAAGTCCCAGTCTGGGTCTCCCAAAGCGGAAGTGTTATAAAGTCTGCCCCAAGAGTAGCTGTGTGGAGGGCAGGACTCCTGAAAAGGGCGTGGGTATTATACCCAAGTCATATCACGGAAATGACTTTGCTGTCAATGTGAATTCCGGGCTGGCAAGATGGCTTCATGGGCAAAGGTACTCGTGAGACCAAACCTGATAATCTGAGTTCAATCCCTAGGACCCACTTAGTAAAAGAAGAGAATTGATTCCCTCAGGTTCTCTGATCTCCACATCCACACCCTGGCACATACACACACTTTTTCTGTGATTCCAGCCACTACTCTGTATGACCTTCCTCTGGCCTGCTGGGCGTTAGGGCTGGGGGATGGGCAGGTGGAGGCCATTGGTTGTCTGTAGGTTGGGCTGGCTTCCTAATTTTCAGACCTCCTGTTCATCAGCTAGCATCTTCCAAAGGGAAATTCAGGCCCTACCAACACACACACACACACACACACACACACACACACACACACACACACACACAGGGTTTCTCTGTAGCTTTGGGACCTGTCCCGGAACTTGCTCCTATAGACCAGGCTGGCCTCGAACTCACAGAGATCTGCCTGTCTCTGCCTCCTGAGTGCTAGGATTAAAGGCCTGCGCCACCACCACCCCACTCCACTCTTTTTTTGTTTTTAAAAAAAAAAAAAAAAAAAAACATGAGTCCTCTCTAACAGGATTGCTGTCTTGTCATTTGATGGGCAGGCACCAGGACAGCCTCAGCAGGAGTTAACCCCATGCTCCTATATGTCCAGCCTTCAGAGCTGAGAGCTAAGCAAATCTTTATTCTTTGTAAGTCACCCTGCCTCAGGGGTACAGTGTAGCAATGGAGAGTATACAAAATGCCTGGGACATATGGGTGCTTTGTGAGCTGCCTCATTCACTGTTCCTAGTTTCACCTGAATTGGGAGATTTTTGCCTTCTCTGACTTTCACCCAGACCCCAGCCATCAAAGAGGGTGCCCCTGCCTGTTTGGCCTATCTCCATCTTCCCAGGCAGATGCAGAGGCTGAGCCCTCCCATTAAGGATTGAATTGCATACTCCAAGATGCATATGTTGAAGTCCTAAACCCCAGGACTTCAGAATGTGACCTTATTTGGAAATTGGTTTGTTGCAGATGTAACCAGTTAGGATGAGGTCATTGAGGGGAAGGGCCTGCTCCAATATGATTGGTGTCCTTACAAAAAGAGAAAATTTGGGCACACACACACACACACACACACCACACACACACACACACACACACGAGAGAGAGAGAGAGAGAGAGAGAGAGAGAGAGAGAGAGAGAGAGAGAGAGAGAGAGAAACAGTGGGGAAAAAAGGCAGAAATCAGTGGTGTTTCTACAAGACAGGAGTCACCAGTCCCACAGAAGCTGAGACAGGTTGCAAAGATCCCCACCCCCCCCCCCGCCGCCGCCGCTTAGCCCAGCAGTGCCTGCCCTACCTGTCTAGCCTTCTGCCTCCTGAATGAGAGCAGTGTTCATCATTCTTAGAGTTTAAATCGAAAGTGTCTCTCACAGGCTCATGTTTTGAATGCTAGGTCCCTAATTAGTGAAGTTCTCTCTCTCTCTCTCTCTCTCTCTCTCTCTCTCTCTCTCTCTCTCTCTCTCTCTCTCTCTCTCGTGTGTGTGTGTGTGTGTGTGTGTGTGTGTGTGTGTGTGTGTGTGTATGTGTGCGTGCGTTGTTGTTGTTGTTGTAATAAAACCCAGGGCCTTAAACAAGCTAGGCAGATGATCTACCTCTGAGCTACACCCCCAGCCCTTTGTGGTGCTAATTTTGAAGGATATTCTTGCAGGCTACCCACACAGACTATGAAGCCTTTGGGAGGATGGGCCGTCTCTGGCAGAAGTAGGTCAGTAAGGGCAGAGGTTTCCAGGCCCCCACGGCTTTTGTCAGCCTCTGTTGAGGTCAGGTTGTGCCCTACTCTAAGTGACTCCATATTGTATAGAACAGGGGTGGCTGAGCATTGCTCTGGGCGACACTATTTCACAAGCAACCTTGCAATGGAGAAGAAAGACCACACCCCTGGGTGGGTTCGGAAACTGCACCATTCGTCAGGCACCACCTACCCGGTACAGACTGACAGGTGACTGTCAGGTGCAGACTGACACTTATTCCTGGGAACAGAAAGGGAGCTGCACTCTAAGTATGTTGGGGTGAATCGAAGCCATAGTGACAAGTGAGAGTATTAAAATCATATCAAGAAAACCAAGCCCAAGAACTTATCAGACATGCCACACCAAGGAAAGGGTGTAATTTCCTCACCTGGACCCCACAAACTGATGGACACTTACCCTATAATGGTATGGTCTCCACCAACCTATCTTCTGAGACCTGGTGTGTGTGTCAAGGGCTGACAAGCAAAGGAATCCCCGACTACCTCAGGAAGTTTAGCTCTGCTTGGTCCCCTGCTCCTGACATTTCCTTGACTGCCTGCCGTCTGGACCTGAACCCCCAGTTCCCTCCTCCAGACCCTTTTGGATCTTTCACCCCACACCTGGACTCCACAGCTTGGCTCTCAAGCCCCGGGTTGCAGCAACAGCTCTCTCCAGCACTGGTTTGGGTGTTATCTTATCGGTACAAGACCCTCTCTCATCCTGTCTTTGAAGCCTCTTGAGCTCTGCTGGAGCCTGGGACTCGCATTCATTTCGTAAACTGCAGGTGCGACCATAGATGTAGATGCATTTCTTTATTCTGGAGGTCGATCTGGGAGTTAATATTAGTAATGACGACTGGAAAACAAGAACCTGTGTTTGTTTCAGCCAGGCCACAGTGTAGGTGGGACTATCTGCAAGTTGCTGTCATTGAAACCCCTCTAAACCTTACAAAAGGGCCTTGCTATTTAATACATTCTAACACTGTTTAAGACTTGAACTTTGTTTCTTATATAGTGTGCTCACGACAACCTCCAAGTGAGAGATTTCTACCTCATATTCTCATTGTCCAGAAAAGAGGGCCTTTACCCTGCCTTCCCTGCTGTGATGAGCTGAGCATGTTCCCGAAACCAAGCACCAAAATAAACTGGTTATTCATTACATTGTTCCTGTCAGCTATTTGGACATGCACACACACACACACACACACACACACACACACACACACACACACACATGTATATGTACACATGTATGTATGTATGTGTGATGGTTTAGTCCCCATCTACAGAACACACCAAGCTGAGTTCTGTGTGTCAAACAGGTCCAGCCCTCCCAGGACTGCAGGGCAGGAAGCCTCTCTATCTTCTAGGCCCTGAAGGGGTCATATCCACAGCTTACATGATGATGCTCTGGGGCTTAGGGGGCCCTATAGGGTGCCTTAGAGCCATACACACCCGCTCCCCCCTCTCGCTCTCTCCTTTCCCTATTCTGAATAGACTATTTGTTTCTCCTTTTGCTTCTCAGAACCAGGACTCCAGGTGTCCTCATGTGGGTCCCTTCCAAAGGCTAGTACAGATTGGCTCTCATTGACTGCAGTACTCCTGAGCCCTGGATTCTAATCCTCCCGTGTTCCGGGATCACTCTACTGTACAGTCCTCCACAGTGCTCCCCATCCATCCCAGGGCCCCATTCTCTGTCAGCTCTATTCCACCTGGACCAATGAGAGTCCTGAGACAGAGTCCCCAGTAGGAAGTGCTGGCACTTTAGTGATCTATGGTGTGTGTGTGTGTGTGTGTGTGTGTGTGTGTGTGTGTGTGTGTATGAATGCTGTCTGAGCTCCCTGCTGACAAAAGCCCACAGACACAGCCCTTCCCCTTGAGCATCACCCCAGATCACACACATCATTTGTTTACTTGGAGTCATTGACTTCTCAACTCCTTCGCTACACCTTCGCTGCCCCTAACACAGTGTCCAAGGTTAATAGACTGATAAAGCAAGGGAGGCTGGAGCTCGTGCTGGGCTGCGTCCACTCTGCTGGGAAGACAGGGTGAGCAGGCACAGGTGAGGAGAATATCTGCGGAGCAGGCCGAGCAGATCACCTACAGCCTTTACAGCTGGAAATAGCTCCCAAGGGCTCTACTGCCGGAAGAAGAGCTGGCAAAGTCTGTTTCCAGTTTGTTCCCAGCTAAGATGGAAATGCAAGCAAGCAGGAGGTGGACGTGGTCCCAGGAGGGCAGGAGTGTGGGCAGAGTGAGGGGATAAGGAGAAGGGTATTTTGGAGATTGGGTGGTCGTGCTTGAATAAGGGACCACAGGGACAGTATAGCACCCAGGTCTGGATAGTGAACCCATGTGGGGCATTCACCAGTGGGTGAACAGAAAGAAATGTAGGCATGGAGGGCTGAGGTCTGTGTGCCACTTGAGTTGAAGAGTACTAAAGGGACTGACGGTAATAGCCTGGGGCTTCTTTCTGTGGGGTTTAAAGGAAAGGAGAGCTGGGTACCCTTAGAAACAACGTTCAGGGTCACAAAGAAAGAGGCCCTCATTCCCACTGCAGCGTCAGGGCAGGGCAGACTTCACTACTGATCCAGAGGATGTGTTCAAAGTCAAACAGCGAGAACAGGAAGTGCACTTAGCTTTTGTTCTGACTCAGGTGGTGACTGTGTCTTTCCCCCCATTAGCTGGAGCCCTTAGTCTTAATTTAGTTGGCTAGTCTGGAAAGAATTGGCACACAGGGAATGGAGGAGGAAGGGGAGAAGGGTCACTGCTTCAGGCCTTCGAATTCTTGGAATGCAGCAGGGAGCCTTTGTGTAAACAAAAGTTTTACTGAGTCAGGGAATTAAACAATTTGCTTAAGTCTTACAGTGTGGGGGAGATAAGACGTTTTGAATTCCTTGTCCTAAACACAGTTTTGATAGTATTTGATAGAAAAGACTCATTTGTTATTGCTTGCGAATTCCTCCTTATTTTTAACCATTTGGTTCTTCAAACTCATTACAACGACGTTGCTTTTCTTTTTCTGTCCTGTCTTATAAGACATTGAAGTGGGGCGGGTGTACGTCTAGTAATAGTTGACTCAGTAAGCCACAGTTAGGCCCTCACAAAGCACTATTACCTTTACTTCATGAGCATGGTTTAAGGTAAACCCAGCCTCCTTGGGGTGATTCTTTGACCAGGAGATTGACCTGGCTCCATAAGAATGTTAAGTCTTTGTCTAAGCCAGAGATCCTATTCTTTTGAGCAGGAAGGGTTTTCTTTAAACAGGCCTTTATTGCTAGCTGATTATTCTACCCCTCTAAAGAACCTAAGAAGCACTTTGGAACAAGATCTGAGATCCCAAAACACTTCTGATATCTTTGGCCTCTGGCAAAGAGGAAGCTGCTAAGAATCCTAAGGACATTTCTAGCTTTTAATCAATAAAGAAACTGGTTACTTTTCTTTGGGGTCCTTTTTGCCCTAAACAGTCCAGACAATTTCTATCTCTTGTTCCTATCCTCTTCCCTCCGAAGCTGTCATCCTAACTGCCATTATGTGATTGAGTTGATGACCGGTCTGGCATCTTCCAGCTTGTCAGGTCCAAAAGAAACTGGGATCCAGAGCTTTGGCACCAGATGACTGCTCCAAGGTATGGTTGAGGAGAAGGTTTTTATTGTATTTAAAAAGGAGAGTACAGCCAGAGGCGTCTGGAAGAGTCCAGAGCAGGACAGAGGTAGTAGACTAAACATGACCAGCAGACTGAACTGGACCATGAGAGGAAAGAAAGGAAGGGGAGCAAGAGAGAAAGGGAAGAGAGAAAACAAAGACAAGAGGAGGCCAAGAGGGTGGGGGCTGAAGAGAGGGAGCAAAAAGAGCACTTGGCTGAAATGGCAGGGTTACAAAGGAAGGAGAAGCTGGGGGAAGGAAAGCCCATGAGCGGGGGAAGTTTAAGGTCGGGAGCGTGTGTGTGAGAAGAGCTGAGAGGGACCTAAGATGTCAGCATGGACTCTGTAATAGGTACTTGCTATGCTGAGAGAACCTGGAGGCCGGCTTCGGTATGCTAACAGGTACAACAGTTAGCCATTTGCTCCCGGTTTCTTTTGGACCCGATATAGCTGAATTGGGGTGTCAGGTATGGCAGTTTTGGGGAACCCCTGGTGAGGGTCTATCTAAAAGACACCAGTCGTTAGATATAGGAAGAAAGGGGAGTCCTTGACCAGTGTCTACAAGGGATTTTAAAATGTCCGAATCAAAGCCCATTAGAATCACAAGAGCCTCCATCTATTGGGCTCCTTGTTGTTCTTTGGCTAGGTTGGTTTCCAGAATGATGAGCCCACAATCTGTTTGACAGCAGTTGGATCAGCTAACCTAGTATGAAGTCCTTCCCTTATGGCTTCTAGATGGGGAAAGATGAAATATTGAGCTATCATTTAAATTTTAGGTTAAAAGAATAGCAGGCCTGTCTTCCTTGGCTGTAGGCAGGTACTGCAGAGAACCAAAGTGTGAAGTCCTATATGGGTAACATCTTTTGATCAAGAAGAAAATGTCAATGAGATATAGTTGTCTAAAAAACACTTCATATAGACTTGTGTCCAACGTCTGGGGAATGTGATTCATTTTGCACTGTTACCAATTCTCTTGGTCTTTGGTTATATTTTCCTACTAAGCGTTGGAAATTTTGGTCACTACATGCAGGTTGCCAAAATTAATATCTGTTTTTATACTGTCAAAATACATAGGATAATCATTTATTAATTAACATTACCTAGGTACATACTATTTATTGTTTGTTAGGCTTTGAGAGTACCCAGATAAACCTTATAGAAAACACAAGATAGTCTTTATTCACCGCATAGAGTTGCTGCCATAGCCATACTTTTGGTTTTGAATGAGTGTGTGTAGCAGGTTCAAAGACCAGCAGATACACAGCAGAACATCATCACATTATGCTTACAGCATCCAGCAAAACTCAACCAAGAAATCCCTGTTAAAACCAGGATGCTGGAGCCGCTATTGAGGGCTCTTTATAGAGAGGGTCTGTGGTGGTTTGAAAATAATTGGCCCTCATAATCTCACAGGGAGTGGCACTACTAGGAGGTGTGGCCTTGTTGGAGGAAGTGTGTCACTGAGGGGATAGTCTTTGAGGTCTCCTATGCTCAGGATACTGTCCAGTGCATCAGTCGACTTCCTGCTGACTACAAGATGTAGAACTCTCAGCTCTCTCCAATACCACATCTGCCTCCTGCTGCCATGCTCCTTGCCATGATAACAATGGACTGAAACTCTGAAACTGTGAGCCGCCACCTCGGTTAAATGTTTTCTTTCTAAGAGTTGCCATGGTCATGGTGTCTTTTCCACGAATTAAAATCCCTAACTAAGACAGGGTTCCTTTGGTCTCTCCATGGATGAGCATCCCATTAGGTGTTTTTACCACAGACATCTTTATCTTATGAGGTAAATAACATTGCACACAAAAGATATTGTTCCTTTATAAACTGAACCCATTGGTTTACACTGGAAAAGTGGCAACTACCTGAACCAAAAGCTCCTGTGCTTCTTATTTTCTTATAACCTGAATAGATTTGTCCAGACGAGTGTCATCATCTATTAGGTCATGTGATGGGAGAAGGGATTAACAAGATACAGAATATATATTTGGAGTACTATACTAGACAGAACACTTGAATTTGAAGTGCTGCTTTCTTTCTCACTATTGAGCGGCAGTCAGAATCCATGATTGAGAAGGATCAAGAAGACAGATGTATCTGGGACCATCCCTGAATAGACTTGGGATGATCGATACTGACAGTCTAGATGCATTTGAAATGGATGGAGGCAGACAACCTGAAAAAGTGAGTGAGTGCCCCCTCCCTATAAGGAGATCAAGTTGTAGGACAATATACTACTCTGACATCTTTCTATAAAGGCCGCTTTTTCTCCTCTAGTTTATATTCAGTACAGGCCTATGTATAGTAAAATATTAGAGATCTCTTTCCTAAGGCCCACAGATGGAAGAGATTCCGATGGGTAGGGATACAGTGAGGGGAGTCTTTACTGATAGCTACCCATCTGTGAGACAAAAGAAGATACATTGGGATGCCTTCCAGATCCTCTTTGTCTCCAACTGGAGTGTTCCTAGCTCTTATTCCTCTCCTCATGAGTGACCATGAAGAAAGGAGACACCTATCACACTAGTCACTGTGTTGATAAGGGCCTGGATACCTATATCCTCCCCTTTCCTCATTAGCCACCATGAAGAAGACAGTCTCTTCAGATTATCCATGCCTACAGATGTGACTCTAATAACCTGTGACCTTACTGGACTCTCTCTTCATTTTATCTGGCTGATTTTAACCATCTAGCAAAACTCCTGAAAAAAAAATGTATGTGTATGTATGTACATGTCGTGTGCGCATAAAAATATATATAAAATCTCACATGTCAATGAAATTAGCTTCTAATGACTGTATAAGTGAGGGAAGATTTTGGCTTCCTTGTGCATTAAACTTCCAATGGTTCCTTTAAACACTATCTTTGACCCTTCACATTTGTAATCTATCAATCCTTATTACATTTCTCAATCTAGATAGGCAGCAAGCAGACAGCACTCAGGGTGATTCCTCCTTTAAAAGATGACTTTCTATCATCTGAGTTAGAAAGGCCTGGTATAGCTTACCACACACAATCTTGGAATAAGTATCCATAATTTAAAGAATATAGGACACAGAAAACATCTACAATAACTTAGAGACAGCATCAGAATATTCCTTTTACTTGGCCTGCTTATGCCAAAGCAACTAGAAATTGAAAACAAGTGCGTAGGTTGCCAGGGCATGATGGGGCAGAAATGAGTAGAAGCGAACATGGAGCAAAGGAGTCCTGAATAGCTTAGAGACAAATAATCCTAGGGAGTCTAGGTACCAATAGCAGCCATTAAGACCCAACATAGCCTGCATCCCCAGCCTCCTGCCCAAGCAGATGGATTCTTCTTTGCTTCCAGCTCTTGTAGCTGCCCACTGGCCGCAGCTTGTGTCTAGCACCTGGTAATGTGTTCTTTTGGTTATCTCCCCCCACCCAAACCCCGTATCTTAGTTAGGGGCTGCTATGGCTATGATAAAATACCATGACCAAAGCAAGTCTGTGAGAAAAGGTTTCTTTGGCATATGTTTCCACGTCATAGTTCATCATTGAAGGAACTCAAAGGGCAGAAACCTGGAGGCAGGAGCTGATGCAGAGGCCATGAAGTAGTGCTGGCTTGCTCCTCCTGGCTTGTTCAGCCTTCTTTCTTATAGAACCCAGGACCCACCAGAACAAGGATGGCCCTTACCACAATGGGCTGGGTCCTCTTCCACCAGTCACTAATTAAGAAAATGCCTTTCAGTCAGATCTTATGGAAGCATCTTCTCAGGCAAGGTTCCCTCCTCCCAGATGACTATAGCCTGTGTCAAGTTGACATAAAACTAGCCCACACACCCTGGGATCTGTGCTTTCAAGACTTTGCTGTGGGATGATAAGAATTGACATGAGCCTTGCAAGTCTAAACCACTTCAAAGTGTCAGCTTCTTTTGATACCTGGCTGGTGTTGGAGGTACATGGCTGAGAAAACCCTTTTCGAGACAGAGTTTCTCTGTGTAGCCCTGGCTGTCCTGCAACTCACTTTGTAGATCAGACTGACCTCGAACTCAAAGAAATCTGCCTTCCTCTGCCTCCTGAGTACTGGGATTAAGGCATACACCACCACCGCCTGGCACTGAAAAAATACTTAAGCCCCCTCTAGAAACCAATAAATATATCACGTAAAGCAATGAATCAAAATTAAAACAAAACCTAAATAAAAACCTAAAACAAATGGACACCACGGAGAGATTGGGTGTAACCTCCTTAGTATAGTGCAAAAGGGATAATCCCTTGAGGGCTCAGTGGCACCAGGAAATTTATGGGTGACACCATTTTGATTTATGCCCTTTGCTTATCACATGGCATTCACCATCTTTATGATGTCATTAGCCAAGATGGTGGCAAAACACATAGTTACTTTCTGCTCGTGAGCTCATCCCCATGATAAAGTGAGACATTCTCCATGGGGCACAAGTCCCTGTGGGATCTACACGTAGCACAGATTAAATGTAGATAGTTTCACCCATTTTCTTCAAAAGATACCTTCGTTAGGTTAGCATGCTGTAGGAGATGGCTCTTATGGCCTAGGCTGGTAGGCCCCAAATAGCAGAAAAACAGAGGAAGGAATTCTGTGGTCTTAACCAAGAAAGTTGAGTCTGTATTTCTCAGCAAATTGTAACTGTGGATGCCAAGTGTTGTCATCTGGATCTTGTTTGAACGTCCCCTCAGCCTCTAGGCACAAGATTTTGCTTGGCGCCATTTTATCCCACTCAGGCACAGTGTGGGCTGAGATCAGATGGATCTGTGACTCTCCATGCTGGCTGAAATTTAAAACTTTTGGAAACCAACTGGTTAAAATAGTTAATCCTGATTTAAAACCTTAGTAGCCTTGTGTGGCACATTTAGAAAGCCAGCTAGGAAATCAGCTGCCTGATGGCATGGTCTGAGGCAGTCAGACTTAAGCACACCAAGAAATTGTTTCTGCTCCTTGCACCAGGTTCTCTCTCTGAGTGAACTGGGTGGAGAGGGAAAGAAGGGGAAAATCCAGTGCCCATGGAGGTGTGTGTGTGTGTGTGTGTGTGTGTGTGTGTGTGTGTGTGTGTTTTGGGTTTTGTTTATTTGTTTTTTGAGACAGGGTTTCTCTGTGTAGCTTTGGAACCTGTCCTGGTAGTCTCTCTATAACCCAGGCTGGCCTCAAATTCACAGAAATCCACCTGCTTCTGCCTCCCAGGTGCTGGGATTAAAGGCATGTGCCACCACCGCCCAGCAGTTAAGTACAGTTTTGTTTTTGTTTTTGAGACAGGGTTTCTCTGTGTGGCCCTGACTGTCCTGGGACTGCTCTGTAGAACAGGCTGACTTCATACTCACAGAGATTCACCTGCCTCTGTCCCCTGAGTGCTGGGATTAGAGGTGTGTGCCACCACTGCCTGGCATATTTTCTTATAAGACTAACATGGGGCTGGGCGGTGGTGGCGCACGCCTTTAATCCCAGCACTCAGGAGGCAGAGGCAGGCGGATCTCTGAGTTCGAGGCCAGCCTGGTCTACAAGAGCTCCAGGACAGGCTCTAGAAACTACAGGGAAACCCTGTCTCGAAAAACCAAAAAAAAAAAAAAAAAAAAAAAAAGACTAACATGGGCCGGGCAGCGGTGGCACACACCTTTAATCCCAGCACTTGGGGGCAGAGACAGGCAGATCTCTGTGAGTTCAAGGCCAGCCTGGTCTACAAGAACTAGTTCTGGGACAACTGAGGCTGTTACACAGAGAAATCCTGTCTTAAAAAAAAAAAGACTAAGATGGGAAGTCAGGATGGACCTGGGGCTTCAAGCCTGGAATTCTAGCTGCTTAGGAATTGAGGCAGAAGGATCAAAAGTTCAAGTCTGGGCTACAGTGTAAGTTCAAGGCCAGCCTAGGCAATTTAGTAAAACTCTGTCTCAAATAATCGCAGAGCTTAATGGTAGCATGTGTGAGATCCTAGGTTCAATCCCAAACACTGAAAACATAAGAAAGATGGGTATCCAGGCCTTTTCTGGAGGCTTCAGCTCACATCACCTGTGGGCGACGGACAGTTAGGTCCAAAGGGGTTTCTGGGAGAAGATTAGGTCAGGAACACGGACTTGGTGACAGATGTGTGACAGATGGGAGACAGGGTATAAGGTGAGCTAGGAGCAGTCTGAAGTGTGAGCTCAAGGATATGGTCAGGCCAAGACAGAAAAACTCAAAGCAAGTCAACTTCGGTGATGGATTTCTTGGTAGCTTCGATAGAAAGCACAAACAGAACCAGGAGACATGGAGATTGCCATGGGTCTGTGCAGAGCCCCCAAACAGTAGCAAGAAGGCAAGATCTCCCAAGCCAAGTCATCGTGTGTCAACAGTACACATCTTGTCTCTCAGGGAGCACGGCAGGCCATGACAGGAGTGAGAAGACCCCACCTGAAGGTAAAGAAACCACACCATGGGCCATGTACAGGCAGAGCAGAGCCCTGGAAGTGGTCTGGGGCAATTTGGTTGCTGCACAGATGTCTTTGAAGACAGAGAAGCAGAAAGACAAAGTGAAGAGGCTGGGGGCCAGGCAGGAAGCTGAGGTTCTGAGGTGGCACCTGAGGGCCAGGGGTACAGGGATGTGGTGGCCCTGGGGACTGCACTGGATAGTTGGATCCCCTGAAAACTCATACACTGAACCCCTGACTCCTCAGACACTTCTCACAATGTGGCTATATTTGAAGCTGAGACATTTTTAAAAAATGGTAATGGTAGAATGAGGTCATCAGTGTGGTCCCCATTCAGTCTGACTGCGGTTCTTACAGGAAGAATGGTCAGGGCACTGAGACATGTGAGAGCGTCCGTCAGCAAGCCAAGGGGAGAGCTCTCTGGAGGAGCCAGCACAGTGACACCTCCATCTTTGACCTCTGGTCTCAGAGTGTGAGGCAATGAACAGCCGCTGTTGAAGTTCCTGGCCTGTGGACTTTCCTGTGGTGGCCTTGACAAAGTCGTGGTCTCAGTCAGATAAGGAAGACCCGTTGCTATAATGAGCAAGCCTCCATCTTAGACACTGGGCTTCCCACTGCATCCCATTCTCAAACCAGATCTACCACAGCTATTCTGGAACCCCAGGTTCCTCCTTGAGGACCTAAGGCTGGTCCTCTGGTAGGGGACACTGAAAAGGGGACCAGGCAAGGATCTGCGTCATCGAGAAGGTCCCCATTTGCACCAGGCGTGCAAAGGGAGTCCATAGGCAGACCTAGCTTCCAGAACCTTGGCCATTAGACATGGGGGCTGAGGAAGGAAGATAATATTGGAAGTGTACTTGGGACAGGAAGAGGACTTGGGACATATGTGTTGTGGACTGAGTCACTTGTGGGCAGAACATGGTGGGAGCCCTACCACAGTTCCTATCTGTAGAATCATTTTTTGGGGTCTTGCTATGGGGAGTAAGGGTGAACAACGACACATCTTCTCTACACAGAAGCTGGTGTGGATTCCTCACCCCAAGCCAGCCAGGGGTGCACTAGGAAAGCATGTGGGCTGTGTTCCCATTAGTAAATAGCCGGCCAGGAATGGGAGAGGAGGGGCCATCCTGGGTGTCTCAGGGTTTCTATTGGTACAACACCAATGACCAAAAAGCGAGTTATGGAGGAGAGGCTTTATTTGGCTTATACTTCAGCAGTGCTATTCATTAGTGAAAAAGGCAGAACAGGAACTCAAACGGGACAGGATCCCAGAGGCAGGAGGCGATGCAGGGGCCAAGGAGGGGAGCTTGTTTCCACTGGCTTGCACAGTCTACTTTCTTATAGAACCCAGGACCAGCAGCCCAAGGATGGCACCACCCACCATGGGCTGGGCCCACCCCCATTGATCACTAAATGAGAAAATGCCTTACACTTGGATCTCAAGGAGGCATTTCCTCAGCTGAGGCACCTTCCTCTGATGACTCCAGCTTGTGTCAAGTTAACACACAAAGCTACCCAGTATACTGGGAAAATCTATAAAGAGGCAGGGACAGCATGGCCCAAATGAAGGACATTAGGAGAAGACAGAATTGGAGAGAAGTCTCAGAGTGCCCAGGCCAAAGGTCAGTAAGCTGTGAGCGGAGAGGAGGTGCAGATGTAGGGGTCAGCGTCGGCTACTTTGGGGGCAGATATGGGAGGAAGCGTCTGCAGCTAAGCAGAGACAACAATGCATCCCCCTGCAGTTGACATCAGTTACCAAGATGGAGATGGACTGAGGCACTCAGATGCCTGGGGACAGGGGAGTCTAGCGTGTGTTTTTCTTACTGGAGCAGCCGAGTGAGCAGGCAAGGGGAAGTTCCTGGTGGGTCCGGGGGCAGGAGGATAACCTGAATTGTGCCTACAGGACAGTTATTCCCCCAAGATGTGAGCCACCTTGTGAGGAGAGGCCTTTACAAGCCTCTAATTAGAGATGGGCAGTCAAAATATCTCATGTGAGAAGAGAGACTTGGGGAGCTCGAGGAAGCAAAGGACGCTACAGTGGGGCCCGAGCTGGGCTCCTGTTGGTTGGTTCCTCCCTGGTTTCCCTCAACCCCCACAATCTTCAGAGTTGGTTGAGCAGATACACCTGGAAGTGTGAAGGACATACCCAAAGAGGTAAGAAGAGGACCAAAGTGCAAGGGGGTGGGGCAGGAAGGCCCTCAGGCTGACCTTGAGCGTGAGTCCCAGGATGTGGAAGCCCAATGGGTGATGCTGTCTCTCTTGGGTTAGGTAGGCTCCCTCTGAAGACAGTGTCAGGGTTATGTATCCATTTCAGGAAGGCCATGAGCCAGGACAAAGACTGTGATAAGGATGGATGATTGGGAGGTAAATATTACAGGGACAAGGCCAGATGGAGCCATGTTCTAGACGGGGGTTGTGCAGAGGCCGGAGACTTATTGGAGGGCAGGTGTTCCAGTTTCACATCTGTTGCTGTGACTCTGGGCAAAGTCACTTTAGCAGACAAAGGCTTTCTTAGCATGTGGTCCCAGTTTATGGTCCATCATGGTGGTAAAACCACAGAGGCAGGAACTTGAGATTGCTAGTCACATCATATCCATAGGCAAATGAAGAAAAAAAATGCATGTGTCTAATACTTAGCTCCTTTTCTTCACTCTTATACAGTCCAAAACCTAAACCAGGTAACAGTGCTGCCTGGACACCTTCTGTCTGGTCTTCCCATCTTAATTGATATAAACAAGACAGTTCCTCCCAGACATGCTCACAAGCTAACCTGATTTAGACAGTTCCCCATGGAGACTCTTCTTAGAGGATTCTAGATGGTGTTGAGTTGACAATTAAAACTACCTATCACAGCAGGGCACAACCAGGGGACCAGGGACCAGCTGGTGTGTGGATGTGTCCAGCTCTGCTCATAGGAGCCATAGTGTGCTGAAGGAACACAGTGTGGGCACCCTGGCACACCACAGGCAGTGGATGTGCAAACCCCTCTGCACCCCGAGGGCCTCACACCTGTGTCTGTTGATCCTTGTGAAGATTTCAATTGTTAGGAGGCTGAGTTATGAAAATCCCATCCTGGGGGAGGGGCCGTTCTTGGGAATGAACTGTCCCTCTGGCTCAGCTTGGGTCCCTAAGCTCATGTGTTTGCAGAATTAAACAAATACAAAGAATTTTGGTCATTCTGGAAACTAAGAGGAATGGTAGACTCTAGGGCTAAGGACAAAAATGGCCTGACGGGTGCCCCAAGGAGGCTGCTTGGAGGAGGCCACAGGGGAATTCTCTAGGCCTGGGCAGAGGCAAGCTAGCTGTTCTGGGGCTGACTTCCCACGGACTGGTGGCCAGAGGGCCAGTACTGAAGAGAAAAGCAGGAGGGAAGTACCCAGTGTCCATTTGGTCAAGCAGGCGTTCCCTTCCCTATGCCTATTTTGTAACCTCGTAAATTGAGGCCTTATGTTGAGGTGAGGTAGGTCTGGGCCACTGAGGTCAACTCTAACACCTCAGATTTCAGGCCCCAGTGCCACATGGAGAGAGCTAGAGCTGATAGGCTTGTTCTAGACAGACTTGGATGAGGAAGAAACGTACACAGAGCTGGCCTGGGTGAAGCTGGTCAGGTCCTAGTCTCCCATAGTGTGGGGCACTGCAGAGTGTCCTAGTCTCCCATAGTGTGGGGCACTGCAGAGTGTCCTAGTCTCCCATAGTGTGGGGCACTGCAGAGTGTCCTAGTCTCCCATAGTGTGGGGCACTGCAGAGTGTCCTAGTCTCCCATAGTGTGGGGCACTGCAGAGTGTCCTAGTCTCCCATAATGTGCAGCACTGCAGGGTGTCCTAGTCTCCCATAATGCAGGGCACTGCAGGGTGTCCTAGTCTCCCATAGTGTGGGGCACTGCAGGGTGTCCTAGTCTCCCATAATGTGGAACACTGCAGGGTGTCCTAGTCTCCCATAGCGTGGGATGCTGCAGGGTGTCAGTGGGCAGTTCAGGGCAGTTCAGGGCAGTTCAGGTGCTAGAAGGCCAGCCAGCCTAGCTGAATCTTGTGAGCTACAGGTTCAGTAAGAAACCCTGTCCCCCCTAAATCAGGTAGTGAGTGATAAAGGAAGACATTCTCGTCAGCTTCCGGTCTCCGTATCAGCACTGCTGGCACACACATTGATGCATTTGAGAAAAGTTTAACTTTTCAGAGAATTAATCTCACACTGTCAGAAATATCCAGAATCTGAGTGGCTTGGGCAACTACCAAGTACCCTTCCCCTTCACTCTCCCCTTGTGACCGTCCAGGTGGGAGTAAAGACTTTCTAAAGAGACAGGTGTGCTTCTCTTCTAGGCTATCAGATTATTAAAACAATGGCATCAGAATTTTCCCAGGAGTCTCACGCTGGGGAAGAGAAAAGCTGAAGCCTGGTGTCAGTGAGAAGGGGAGCCTGTCCCCCAGAGAGATCTCAGAGTTCTGAGAACTTGTCAGACCGCCTTACAGGAGAGCCTGGAGCTGACAGTGATGGGTCAGTGACGGGCAGGACCACACCCTGACCAGGACTGCTTAGCTCTGCACACCTCCTGCCCCGTTTAACCCTGAACCTCATGTCCGGATTCCGAGGACAGACTCGGGAGTCTCTGGACCTCTTTGTCCCTCTTCCCAGTGTGGCTGCTCCTCTCTGCTTTTCACGGTTATCTGTTTGAGGACGGTGGTTGAGCCTGTGCTGCTAGGGCTAACATGCTTACCTTCTCTGTCAGCCTCCATTTCCCCCTCCCTTATCCCTAAGAGTCCACAGCTTTATAGCCACTTTCCTAACAAGAAAGCAGTCCTCTGCTGGCCACAGGGCAGTTACCAAAGTAGCCAGTGTTTGATCTGCCAGTTTTTGTCCTATGATTGGCTTCCACTCTTTCTTTCGTTTTTTAAATTTTGTATTGACCACTTGTTGTTTCTCTGAAAAGATATTCAGCACCCACAACCACCTCCTGCTTGCAGAAGAGAATCTTACTAGGACCCAGTCTTCAGTCCTCATTCCTGGGATGTCCCAAGAAAGTGCCTGCACATCAAACCCATAGCCTGGTACCTGCCCACCCTCGAACCTGGCCACTCTTCCACCTGTCCACTTTTGTACCAACCACGCATGCACCGCCCCATATACCTGCCCACCTAAGCTCTACTTCCTTGGTCTTCAGCGGACACTTTTAAAAGTAAAGCCTTTAATTTCCTTTGGCCACTGCTCTGCCCAAGTCACTTGGGATGTCAGGGGCTCTTCAACTTTTGACCTCGCTGTTTACCCTGTAGGTATTTCTCACCCCCATCTCTCCTGCTTCCTCCCTTCCTCTCACCAGCCCTTTTCATGTCTAAAGAGACCATGATTTGCATCTCAGCCCAGATCCCATTTCTTGTCATTATCCGGGGAATGCTCACAGACTTCCAGGCCCCACCGTCTGCCGCCAGCTTCTTACCTGCTCTCGAACTCAGGAGCATGACCCAGGTCCTTTGCTCCCTTGGTCACTAAGTCCCAGTTCCCCACTCATTCCATGTCTCTGTTAGCTTCTTCCTCCCAGGAGATGGTCCCCTACCCCACACCCCTATTACAGGGACTGTCCACCTATTGAGAGCTTTTCGGGATACAAAGCTGTGGAGGACAGCCATCCACTGCTCCTCTCAGTCTTGCTGCTTTGGCAATGTATGACTTGTCACCAGGGTCACTCCATGAGGTCACGGACAGCATTAAGCACAGGGGTGGGGCTCTGCACATCACCCTTGGGTCAGTTGGTTTGATTTGTAAAGGTATCTTGTATTTCATTCATTCACTGGAAATATGTAGTAAGTGCCCATAAATCTGCCATCCTGTCCAAGAGCTATAAGTCCCAAGCTTATATCTACTCCCATATGCCCCCTACTCTGTGCCCACTGCCCCCTCCAACCCTAGATAAACATAATCTGGAGTTTTATATTTGACATTTCCTTGCTTCAAAGAAAAAGAGATAATTTCTTTTCAAAATAGTATTAATAATATTGACTGTCAACTTGACAGGATCTAAAGTTCCCTCGAGGCAAATCTCTGGGCATGTGTTGCTTTAAATGAGAACTATTCCCCTTGTTTGAACACTTGGTTCGCAGTTGGTAGCCCTGTTTGGGGAGGTTTAGGTGATGTGCTCTTGCTGGAGGAAATGTGTCACTGAAGATGAGCCCCACTTCCAGTTTGTTCCTGCTGTGTTATGTCTGTGGTTGAGATGTGAGTTCTTTTCCTGCTCTGGCCACCCTACCTGCTGTTTGAGTCCTGCTTCCCCCGTCATGATGGACTCTGACCCAACTGTCTTCCATAAGTTGTTTCCGGCCATGGTGATTTTTTACAGCATCAGAAGACTAGCTAGCCGGGCGGTGGTGGCGCACGCCTTTAATCCCAGCACTCGGGAGGCAGAGGCAGGCGGATCTCTGTGAGTTCGAGACCAGCCTGGTCTACAAGAGCTAGCTCCAGGTCAGGCTCTAAAGCCGCAGAGAAACCCTGTCTCGAAAAACCAAAAAAAAAAAAAGAAGACTAGCTAATACTTTGGCATATCTGAGGGGAGTTTCTGGTGGAGTCACTGAGGTGGGAAGACCGTCCATAACCTTGGGTAGCACTGACCTATGGGCTGAGCCAGAGAGAATAAAAAGGAGAGAACGAGCTGCAAGCCAGTCTTTGCCACTCTGCTTCCTGATTGCTGATGCCGTATGACAAGGCACACTTCTGCCACCATCCCTTCCCACCGTGGTGCACTGTACCCTCCAACCATGAGTTCAGACCAACCCTTCCTTCCTCCTGGAGTTGCTTCATCAGGTATTTTGTGACCACAGTGAGAGGAGTAGCTAATACACCCATGAGTCGCCATGGCCTTGAGCCTTCCTTGCACAGAGCAGGTCCCACAGTGGTCTTGCCTCCCCTCTCCCAGACCTCAGACGCCTGGTGTGCTGTGCGGGACGCAGTCACATTGTTCCTGGTGAGCACAAACCCAGGAGGGACTCAGGCTCACTAGTTACCTCCAGAGTGTCATGCTCAGGCCCGTCTTTCTGTTGAAGTCACTGTCTAATCACCTGCTCAGCTCTGCCAGGTACAAACCTGAGCTTGGAACCGTGCTCCCAGACAGCTTCCTGCAGTACCCATTTTCCTCTGACATCACCATACACAGCTTCTCACTGAAGCGTCTCATAATCCCTGGCCCCTGGGCATGTGCCTTGTCATGCTGCTCTGTGTCTAAGCCCACCTGCTCTGACTCGCCCTGCCCAGCCCCATGATGAGGCAGAACTGTCCCCAGAGGTCTGACCTGCTGCTGTAGGAGTCAGTCTAGATATTGGGGGGAATGCTCGGGGCTGAGGCTCTGCCTAGAAGGGGCTTTGGGAACCCATGAAAGGAGCTTGGTGGATCCAAGACTCCTGATGCTTGAGGGAGGGCCAGGGCATCCTCAATAAAGGGAATTCTGATTGTCAGTGAAAGCCCCCCAGAGTCGCTCACAACTCCAGGATGGGGTGGAGCAACCCCTTCTGTGATCCCCACTGAAGGCCTAGGACCCTAGGACACAAAGCAAGGGCGGGGCCATGGTCTTACCTGTTGGGGATATTGTCTTAGCTAGGCCAGGGCCTGGGACTTACAAAAACAGGACAAGTTCCCTTCTGAGCCAAGATAGAACCAGGCTGGGCCTGTCACAATTCTACCCAGGAACAGGGACTCAGGTCTTACCAGCTCAGTACAGGCCTTTGGAGGAAGTAGAGACTACTGACTTAGAATAGCCATGTGCACCTCTGTGGGAAGGCCTGGAGCCTGTGGCCCAGCTATGAAGTCAAGTGCTGTACCTTCCCAGGCCCCATGTTCCTCAGAGTGAGTGTATTATTGGCCTTGTTAGACCAGTAAGATCCAGGCAATGAAGCATCCAGGCAAATTGTGAGGCTCAGCCTTACCCTCATCCCTCAGTGTCCAGAGAGGGGCAGGCACTAGGTAGAGTGTATGGGAGGCGTCAGGGCTGACGTGGGCTGAGTCTGGGGATGGACACACAGGGTCAGCCTTTCAGGGTGGCTTCTGACTTTTGGCTGAAGATGGAGCCCTAAGAAGGGGCAGTGCTGGAAGAATGGAGACTGAGCCTGCCTCAAGGTGTGCCTGCTAAAGGCCTGAGTGGATGGCTGTACCAAGGGACAGAGGACCTAGCCTAGAAACTCCGGCTCAGATATGGTTGCTGTCCCTGGTCATTCTTCTCTAGGTCCTGTCATGTTAGACAAGTCCAGACAGGGACCACACCCCCCAGCTATGGGGTGCAGCCCAGGGCCCTTGGACGGTACCCAAGCTGTGTGGCCTCCATACTGGTACACTGCTGATCACTGCTGATGGACTCCAGGGTGGGCAGACAGAACTAGACCAGACCAGACCAGTGGTAGGGATGTGAATCCTTTATTGGCATGAGGCCAGGTACTCCCAGCCTGGCTGTTGGGTGCTTCCCCAGTGGTGGGGTGGGGTGGGGTGGGGCAGTGTGCAGTTAGGACTCAGACTCAAACATCTTCTTCCGGCCCTCCATGCCAGATTTCTCCTCAATATTCTTCCTCCAGTCACCCACATCACGCAGGTCCCGCTCCTGAGGGTAGAACCAGAGAGGCCTCAGACCCACCCCGGTCTTTCCCAGACTACCCTGGGCCTCAGTTCACTCTCTACGAATGGGACTGTGAGTGAACTCTCCCTCTTGGCTCCCCTCTGGGCCCTGGCCTACCTTCTCGGTGTCCTCCTTCTTGACCTGCTTCAGGTTGGCCCTCAGGTCCATGCACACCTTGTGCTTAGAGCCCAGCAACGCCTTCAGCATGGCGTCAGCCGACATACGCACCCTCCGAAGTGGGGGCCTCTTGAACTTGCCCCTCAGGTCAAATAGCTTCTGGTTCATGTCTTCCAGCTAAGAAGAAGGAGCAGGAGGTTTAGGGACCTGGAAGCCCCCGCGTCCCTGACGTTGTTGGCCTTGTTTTCATACCACCTGGTTTTAGCCCACATCAGCTGGCCCCACCCCCATATCATTTGGCTTCACCTGGCTGCTTCAAGTCCCCTGTCCCTCCGGCCCCCACTCATGACCCCTGAAGCCACTGGCTCCGCTCCTGAACCACTGGCTCCCCCCTCTCACCTCCTTGCTGCTCTTCTGCACCTTCACCTCCATGTCGTATTTCTCCTCCTCAGCCACGTCAATCTTCGCATGCAGTTGTTTGCAAAGTTCCTGGGTGGGCAGGCAGCGGGTGGGTGACCACTCTGACTCTTGAGGACCCCTGTCCCCTCCCCGTCCTGACCCACCAGGCCTGACTGGCTGAGGAATAGGGGTAGCAGGGCCTTGGGTGGTGTGTGGCAGGAAGGGACTACCTGCACTTCAGACATGGAGCCTGGGATATGCAGAGGCGGGCAGTGCTCGGACAGGTAGTTCTGCTTCTCGGATTCACGGCGGCTTTCCTCTTTCTCCAGCTCTGTGGCCGCAATCTGGAGCATCACACTCTGAGAAGCAGAGAGGTGGGAGTGAGGCTCTGCAGTGACTGCCACCCACAACTCTGTACCCCCAGCCCTCTGCAGCCTATAGGTGCTGTCTCCAGGCCCAGATGGCCCTGTGCAGTGATTGCCACCCCCGCCTCTGTACCTAGTCCACTGTGGCAGCCCATGCCTACCTTCAGGTGCTGTCTCCGGGCCGTGATGGCCCTGTTGCGCTTCTGCAGGATAGGGCAGAGAGGACAGAGTCAGGCCTTGGTAGAGCTTTGACCTCCTTGGAGCCATCTGACCTGGGGTTCCAAAGGAGGCCCTGCCCAGGGCCCTGTTTTTTGTTTTTGTTTTTGTTTTCTTTTCTCCCACTCCAGTGCCTGCTTCAGGAACACATGTCTGTGGTTCTGCTACTTTGCTTAGGTGACATATAGGGCTGAAGTCGGTAATGGAGTTACGGAATGGGGAAGGGGTGTGGCCAGGGCTCAGAGGCTATGGGCAAGGGGAGGCCTAGGAGGTGAGTGGTGATCAGAAATCAGAAAGGAGAAGTGATTCCTCTGTGATTAGGCCCAAGACTCACTTCCCTCTCACTAGGCACCAGGAAGGCACTTCCTCTTGTTGGGGTTGCTCAGGGGGTGGGGCACTTGGGAACCTTGGCAGGTGTGTCTTCTGACTTAGTCTCAGGACACTATTATAGCCTTGAATGATACTCACCTCCTCACTGTCCCAGGAGGAAGAGGAAGAGGGAGGCAGGAGGGAGAGAGAAAAGAGAAGTTAGGTTGTGGCTCCATGGGAGTAGCCATGGAACCTTGGGGTAGATGGGGTTGAAGGGGTGTGTGGTAGCTACAGAGGATGGGGAGATATGAGACCCAAACAGTGGTGAGGGGATTGCAGTGGGGGGGAGAGGTCACACTGGGTGCCACTTACTCCCCCATCCTGAGGTTTCAAGCTCTGAGCCTGTAGGGAGAGAGAGGTGAAGATGTCAGTGTTCCTCTTGCACGAGGCCGAGCACAGAGACCTGTGCTCACCAGCCTGCTTCTGCTCTATCCCCAACTCAGACCTTCTCAGAGGGCAAGGATTTAGAGGACACCCCCCACCCCCACCCTGAGGGTGAGAAGTAAGAGGAGAAAGTGTTCCCAAAATGTCCCAGGCGGGGCCTGAGGAGCTGCAGCTGTCCCTGAGGGAGGGGTGGGGCTGGCCAGCACAGGTGGCTGCCAGAGTGAGCCTGTTATTTTTAACTCTTGCTTCTTTGGCTGGAGAAGTAAATACATAGGAGAAAGAGCTCTTCTTCGTGGCCTGGGGGCTCAGGTCCCCGCTTGCTTGACCTGAATACCCTCTCGCTTGTGTGTCCCCAGAGTCAGAACCTGCCATCAGAGGCCCTGACGAAGACCTCTGCCCCCTCCTACCAGCACCTGCTGCTTTTCAGTCCCAGATCTGTGGGAGCCCCCAGAATGAGAGCTGTTGGCAGCAGACCCCAGACCCCAAGTCCCTGCCCAGGGAAGTCCTCCTGTGAGCTAGCCTAAGTAGTGTCCTATTCTCCAGCCTCAGGAAGATGGGCCAGGCCTCACCTAGAGTCTGTGCAGCAGGACGGGGAGCGAGGTCAGGCAGGCAGCAGTGAGCTGGGCTGGTGGGCCAGGGGGAGGGGTATAAATGGCTTTCCCTAGGCCGGGCCCCTGCTCAGAAAGGGCATGGAGTCTATTCAGACCAATGGGGGCACAGAGAGGAGGAGAACCTCCCCACCTGCTCAACCTCCTGGCCAGCCAGCCTAGGCGATGGCCTGTCCAAGAAGTCTTGGGGTGGGGGGGTTGATTTGCTCTATTTATGTCTCAGTGACAAGTTCAAGATGTCACCCTTGTTCCTGCAAGAGCCCTCAGGACAGCAGGGATTACACTGCATGTGGGTCTCCGAGGTACCCACCCTGCTCAAGCATCCACTGAAGTCTTCCTCCATGGGAAACCTGACCTCCCAAGTAGGCTGAACTGGAGTCACTGTCAATAGCATGGCCTAGTAGTAGCTCAGCACCCATCTGGCCACTCACTGGCCACTCACTGCCTGCTGGGTGCTTCCTCCCTGCCTGGGCCCCTGGGGTGATTGCTCACCACATCAGTCCTCCTACAAAATTGCAAAATTGGACACACACCTCCAGGAAACAAACAAACAAACAAACCCAAGACAAAGACAGTTTCCCTGGCCCTGTGTGGTAGTCAGGGCTCAGGAGAGGAAGGCCCTTCTCTTGTAGTGAACTCGCCTTTCTGCCCAGGGAAAGGAGAAAATGGGCCCCTGGACCAGCAGCTGGGCCTCTCCCAGCCTGCCACACGCCCTGCCCATGGGTGTCTCTCTGCACAGGCAACTTGGAACATGTCCTTCAACCCCAGAGAGTGGTGCCACCGCCCTAGGAACCTCTCTCTGACCCGTGGGGGCTCAGGGTTCTTGGTTGCCTAGGCAGGTCCTGCATTGCCCGGCTCACTGGGGCCAGGCCCTCACCCCTTTCCCGCTTCTGAACCCCACCCAGAGACACCCAGATCATGGCTTGGCCCCAGCCCTGCTGCTCTGGGGCCCCTGAGGATCAGAGGAAGGTAGGAGCTGCTAAAGCCCGCCAGATGTGCTGGGATTAAGAGGTACATCACAGGCCAGGACTGCGCGCCCCCAAAGGCCCCAGAGCAGCTTCCAAAGGCATCTACTGCCCCCTGCTGATGGTACAGAAGACACTCCGTACCACCATCCCTCATGGTTTGGGGGTCTCTTCCCCACACTGTCCCTATGCACAACTCCCCCCAGTCACCCATTTTGTCCCCACAGGGCCAGCTCTAATCTCCTGCTCCTCTGCCAACCCTGAGTGCCAGAGAGGATGGTGCTATCTCCCAGGGAAGACCTAGTAATCTGGTCTTGAGCAGAGGCTCAGGACTGGCAGAACTGTCCAGAGCACACTACCCCATCCTTGAGAGGACAGTGGTGCCAAGGTGGAGCCCACCTTGTGTCTCAGGTTCTCTTCATGGGGCTCCAGCAGGGCGCATGAGTGGGAAAGAGAAGGCATTTATTACAGAAAGCTCAGAAGAGCCTGGACAAATGCCCACAGCTCCATTAGGGGAAACTGAAGCTTCATTAGGGTTCTTTTAGGAGCGAGGACTAGGCAGGGGCAGGCGAGGCTTCAGGGCTAGAGCACGATCCACCTCCCTGGGGGACTGCAGGTGGTGCCACTGGGTTATGGGTCGCCTGGCATGGGCCAACATATCTGCCCAGTGCTGTAGGGGTTGACCTGAAGCCCGGGAACCAAGCAACACCTTGCCCACAGGCTCAGCCCGGAGCTGCAGGCCATGGGCCCAGACAGCCAGCACCAGGTCCACACTCTGCAGACATGAAATGGGAAAGGGTTGTCAGTTTTGTCAGTTTGACCCAGCACAAAGTCCCAGGTCACTCTGCCCTTCCTCCCCACTCCTCACCTGGAGCTGGCTAAAGGGAACCAGGAAGGTGAAGGCCTCGTTGAAGTAGGGCATAGTTGTGTTCTTCTTAGAGGATGTTTTCTTCTTCTTCCATTTTCTCTGGTTTAATATGAGCTGGACCTTTACAAAGGGCTCTGCATGGACAAGAAAGTTCAAGAGGGGTGTGTCCCGTACACACACGTGGGAAGGTTGAGCACAAGGGCCCAGCCCTCTGTCCACCCCAGTATAGCTCTTACCTGAAATCCCTGGATTCAAGCCCCGAGCCTCGAGCACAACCACAGTCAGGCGGCCTGAGCTGGGCACGTAGCGCAGTGAGAAGCACAGCTCCCCCATCTGCTCAGGCTGTGGGCAACAAGACAGGGCCGCAGCTGAGAGGGTCATCTTTGCCCTTGGGGTTTGGGGCTCAGCAAGTACAGCACCCAGACCTTGGCCACCCCCATGGCACAGGCAGGGTCTGTGCCCCTGCCAGCCAGGCTTACCTCAGTGGTACCAGGAGGGCCCAGCTGGTACCAGTTCTCCAGGACATGCTGGGGATCTACAGTGCCCAAGGATAGCTGGAGCTCCCCCAATGGCTCGTGTTCCGAGAACCGCTTGAAATCCAACAGCTGCACCTTCAGGGTGGCCCTGGGCAGCTCTGCTGACGGGACCTGCAGGCAGGGCTGTGAGATGGGTCCTGCTGCTCTGGCCCCAGCCCACTCTACCTACCCAGGTCAGACTTACTGAGAAGTGGCATGTCTCTTCGAACATGGGACAGAGAGTCCCCCGGTGCACCTTTGTCTCATGTCTTCTCCCAGCCTGGGTGGAAACACTGATACAGGCGTAGGGGTCTGCTGTGCCCTCAGCCTTCAGGTTTTCGGCCTGCCTCAGGCCCACCCTAATCTGGAGTCCAGTGGCTTGGCTCAGCCTGAGTGTGTGTTGGGGGGGGTCCTCTTCCCACATTCCCCTCCACCTGGCACTTCACCCATCACACACACCCTCCGTCAACTACGGAGCCTCTGGACCTCCTGAATGGGACTTACCTCCTGGCTTCCAAAATCATACTCCAGTGAGAGTAGCAGTCGCCCCCACTGTTGCGGGCCCCCAGAGCAGGACTCCAGGCAGTCCACATCTGGTTGAACCTGGGATGGGTGGGGGGTGGTCAGATAAGTATGGTTGAGACCAATCCCCAACCGGAGGCCTGGGCTCTCATAATATAGGTCAAACCACCACCAGCAGGTTAGCCCACACAATGGCTCATATCCTCAGCACAGCTCCCTGAGGCCAGACATACCTACTTCCAACATGATATGCATCGTACTGCTATTAGAGCTTCCAAAAGCCCATGATCAGCATCTGCTTGCTTCCTGGACGCCTCCTCCCCCATCACCTTTGCTCATCTCCTTCCTCTGCCAGGAAGGCCTGCCAGGGCTGCCCTGAACTCCCTAGCCTGGACCTTGCATTCCCCTCCCTACAGTGAACCAGTACAGGATTGGGCACAGGTAGACACAGGTTTCCGCTCCTCACCAGGTGAGTAGTGGTGCTGCTGGGAGCACTGCCCAGGCCCACAGCTTCTTTGTCTTTGGGCTGCTTCCTTCGGCGTTGGCAGCGGCGGCAACAGCAGTAGATGCCACAGAGCAGACAAGAGACCAGGAGGACTCCAGCAGCAAGAACGACAATAAAGAGTGCCCAGCGGGGCCCTGGGCCAAGGGCACAGGCTGCTGAAATGCCTCTCTAGACAGTCTGGACCTAGACTGGACTGGACTAGTCTACTAGCCCGGACCATGCCCGCACCACTCTTGGGGTTCCAACCACTCACAAGGGATCCTGGTAATGAGGTCTGGAATGAGACTGGCCTCAGCAGTGGTGTCAACTGGGGCTGAGGTGCTGCGGGGGTCTGGGACACGCCCCATCTTCCTGCTTGGAGGAGGTAACTGGGGAATCCAGGTCACTTGAGGGATGGCCCTTTGACCGTGGTGTACTGCCTCTTCGGCTGGCAGCAGCAAGTACTGAGTCCACCCTAGATCAGAAGGCAGCCAAGGTGGCCAGGGGCAAGGGTGCTAGCCTGGAAGCTAGGCAGAGAGAGACTCTGGGCCTTGGCCAAAGCCTTGACTTAGCTGCCACAAGTCTGGCTTCTTGCCACTTTTCCCAGTCCCCAGCCCCAGCCAAGTAGGCCAGGACTGAGCAGCCTGGTACCTGCTTTTGCTGACCCTTGCTCACTTGAACCAACACACATTGAAGGAGGAACTTTGTCCTTTTTTTCTTGGACTCAGAGGCCTTTTCTCACTTTTAGGGGTGTCTTATTTCCTGAGGAGGACCCATCATAGCCCCCTGCATTCCAAAGACGTACCACGTTCTACCAGGTAGTCCAGTTAACTGTAGCCTCAGAGCCAAGAGCAGCTTGGGCCATGAGGTCATGTGGGAGGGAGCTGGGGCATAGAGCCACCAGCAACTGGGCATGCGCACCAGCAAGCCTAGGCTGAAGGAGCTTTGCTGGCATGGGCACCAGGCCAGCAGTGCCTGGGGATGAGGGCGAGGCGGGGGCAGGCAGGGGCAGGGAGAGCCTGAACATTCCTCCACGCTGAATCAATGCCGGCCTAAACTTGCCTACCTGCCTGCTTGGCCACCCTTGGCATGGGAGTGGGAAGGAGGAGGCCATGAAGCTAGCTGCCTTGGCCTCTGTATCCCACCTGCCCAGGGCCTGATGAGGGTACACACCCGGCAGGCTGGCTTCTTCCACCGTGAGCAGGAAAGGTGGGATCCCCAGCTGGGGGCTGGGAACTACTGCAACTCCCTGAACTCTGATCTCCCTAGCCTCCCTCCCCACCCCCACAGCTTCCCTAGGTGGAAGCTGCTGGCCAGAACTTTCTAACTTGAGTCTACCCCACTGTGCGACAAGAGCCTACTACCCCTCCGGCCATGTCTAAGCCCAGACTACATACAAGTTACTAGAGCAGTCTACCCCTCCATGAGTGAGTAATTGTGGGGTCAGATCCTCTCTCTCCTGTACCCTCAGCCTGAAATCCCCAACATGATTCCAAAGTCACCCTTCCTGCAGCATCAGCACCTCACTGCCTGGCAGGCTGGAGAGAGGCAGTCATAGTTCAGAGAGCCCAGAAACATCCACCCCTGAGTGATCGTGGGTAGCTGAAGATCAGGAGGGGACCAGGTTCTGCCTCCCAGGGCTCCCTATAGGGATGCTGCACATGTGGGTCCATGAGCTTTCCAGGGATGGCCTGAGGCTGGAGTCCTGAAGTTGGCATGACCCTAGAGCAGAGGTGCAGAGGGTGATTACAAGAAGCCATAATGACAATGGAGAGTGGGCTGGTGAGGACCTGAGAGGGTCATAGTGTTAGGCTGAATGCCCTTCTTAACTCTTGAAATCCCTCAAATTTTAGCACAGGTCCCATATTTTAAATTCATCCCCAGTCCCTATGAATCATATAGCTAGTCCCTAACTTGGTTTCAGACCCTAGTCTGTAATTTGGTAGCTATGGAGACTTGACAGGTCCCCTGAAGAGGGATGAGGTGATCTGCAGGCCTCCACAGCCTTCCTCTCCACTAACTTCACTCCTGTCTGGCATTCTAAAGTCATTTGCTAGGCTGGAGTTGACAGGGGACAGCCAGAGTGCCCCCAATGGCACCTGGCAGAATGAGCTGGTGGGCTGGAGCTGGCATGTTGTTCCTCAAGGGTCCCTAGCATAAGAGGGCTGAAGCCAGGCTGAAATAAGTCTGACTCCCTGAGTGGACAAAGCCACATTTGTCATTTGGTAACAGTGAAGCCGGCGTGAATGTTGGAATTCAAGTTACATTGAGCTCTCTCTCTCTCTCTCTCTCTCTCTCTCTCTCTCTCTCTCTCTCTCTCTCTCTCTCTCTCTCTCTCTCTCTCTCTCTCTCTCGTGTGTGTGTGTTTGCATATGTGAGTCCATTTCTTTGCCCTTCTTGTCTGAAGTTCTCCCTGAAGTTCTCCAAGTGACAGAGGCACAGAAGCCATGACTTCTCACTGCATGTAGATCACGAAGGCATTCTGGATAGCCTGATGGTGACACATGTCCACAGGGGACTTCAAACTGTCTGGAAGCTAGCTTTGGAGGATTCTGGGTCCTCAGAAACACCAGCTCCTGATACTAGAGAGATTTTCAAGGCCTGGAGAGATTAAGGCCCCTTAGGACCCCCAGGTCCTCATGGTGGTAAAGGTGCAGGTAAAAATACAGCCACCAGGTGGAGCCATTCTCCCCATTGGTCCCCACCCACGGGTGGCTTTCAGCCTGCAGATAATGGACTTCCAGGGAAGGTGAGCCTGAGCAGGACAGATAGAAAAGAGGCTCTGTGATTCTCCAGTCCTAACCCAGGGCCTTGGCTATTCCTGTTTGTATGACAGAGAGCAGTGTCCACCCCCGAGCGGCAGGCAGTCCTTCCTGCTGACTTTGGTAGTCTGCTCAGGAAGACTCTCTCAACAGGCAGGCACTGTTTGATCCAAGAAAGGGAGTTGGGGGTCCTTGCTATATCTCCAGGCTCCCTCCCAGCAGCTCTGTGCATCCAGCTCTGTAATCCCTTCTAGGCAGGACAGTTGACTCATACCTGGGTCTGAGGCCTGCCTTCACTGCCCTAGCCTCTCTCCCCCTGTTCATTCTCCAAGGCTTACATGAGCCTCACTTTCTCCAGGTATCCCTTCCAGGTCCCTCAATTACCCAGGCTTGTGCTGGATGCCATCCAATGCCCCCTTTAAGACAGGAGCCATGTACAGTTGCGCTGGGTCTCTCCTCCATTTCCCTGGCAGTCTAGGATCGAGTAACCATTACTTCTGGGTTAGACCTACTACCAACTCCCTCCACCCTCAGTCTAACCGAACCTTGTAATGCTCCACGGGGAGCGGTTTCTGTGTTCTCTTTCCCCAGGAAAGCAAGACACCTGCTCCCAGGACAGCGGTGGTCCTTCCTCACCTGACGTCTACTGCTTCCTGCGGCTTCCGGGCTCTGGCTTTCTTGCTCGGACCCCAGCCCTAGCCACCGCGAGGCTGGTTGGTCCACTCTTACGCAGCACCTGGAGCCCACAGCAGAGCCGGAGCCTGTTGCTAGTGATCCAAAGAATCTTGGGGGGAGGAAGGGGTGTGGAGGCAGGGCTTTGGGGAGCCCCACCTCATGGCCAGAACTGCTGGCCCTCAGAAGCCAGGAAACTCCCTTGAGAGAGAGAAGGGCCTTCCCTTGTCTGAAGCCCTAGGGCAGGTGTCTAGACTCTGGGCTATCTCTAGGGGCTACTCAATGTTGAGAGTTACCCCACCCACAGCAAGCTTTGCAAACAGGGGTGATAGGCTCTCTGGGCTGACCTGTGTACAGGCTCACACACCCAGAAGGCCTGAGTCACAACTGCTTGGTTGAAGAGTGTGCCTCCTGGCAGTGCAGGCCTAGGGAGCCAAGCACAGAGAAGGTGAAACCCTGTAGGGGACCTGCCTGGTGTTGTGTAGTGCTGTCCGGGGCCATAAGGGCCTGACTGGCTTTGTTACCACCCTCGGAGAACATTATGCTCCACTACCTTGAGTTTTCAGCTTCCCAATGAGCAAGCCCTCATCCTGGTGTCCAAGGTCCTTGCAATAATCTAACCTCAGTATCTGTTCCATTAATTTGGGTCCCACCATGTAGTCTGAGTTCCTCATTGTGCTCTGACCAGTTGGTCTGGTCCGGTCACTCCACAGCCCTTTATCCGTGACTGGCAGTCAGACATTGGAATGGTTAATAGTTAACGTGACCTATCTCACTAGGCCCAAGTCTCCAAGTCTCTGGGATGGTCAAATAGGTCTTTTTGAGGAAACTTCATGCTCTGGGACCATGACATGTGGGTTACACGCATGCTGCCCACAAGTGGCCCTGGGTGCATGGGCAGCAACATGAGGTGGTGGGTCCATCCCCTGTTACGACTCAGGTGATGTAACAGGGACTTACAAATATGATCAGAGGAGCCAGAGGTGTGCCTGCGGGGATATCAAGGCACCCTGGTAGCAAGCACCTGTACTTTGGGACCCACTAGGCCCCTGTAGAGCAGAGCTTCAGGCCCCACAAGTAGCTCCCACAACCCGGCTGTGTAGGGTCTTTGTGCCTTTCCAGAATGAGGGCGCCTCCGTGGCGAGACGGCGTCTGAGGTTCTGAGGCAGGAAGGAGAAAACCAAACAGAGCTGGCAGCCCACGGCCAGGCCCGCGGCCCCCAGACGGCGGCTTGGCAGCCAGAAGCCCCGTGGAGACCCTGGCGGGGCTCCTGGACTCGGATGCTTCCTTTGAGGATGCCTGGGGAATGTTTGAGGTTAGAACACACGGCAGACGCTGGCGGGAGAGCCCAGAGCCTCTGGCAAAGAAGCAGGAGACGTGCTGGGATGGGACACGTGCTCCCTGCCTGTACTGACCCTGCTGTGAGCCCTATCCTTCTAGGCACCCCTTTTACCTGGGGTCTGGAACAGCCAAAGATGGGTGCTCAACTTGTCTCAGACCTCTGTATGTAGCTTGTGTGTGCACTCAGGTTACCTGTGTATTGTGGGATACAAGCTAGGTACCATATCCCCGACATTCCAGCATCAGAACAGACCTGAGCCCCATTATCTAGACACTTTGGGAAGCTGAATCTCAACTTCTAAACATCTGGGGAGCCTGTACGTCATTGCATGAACATCTGGTAAGGCTGCGTCCTATCTCCTGAGCACTGGAGAACACACATTGATCCACCACCTACGCACCCAAGGAACACAGTACCCATCTCCTAACCATCCAGGGAGGCTACACCCCATCATCCCAGAAGCTAGAGAAATGGCACCATTATTGGGGCCTCTCGGGAGGACCTCCTGCCTGTGTTTTAGCATAGGTTGTGCGCTCTCACTGCTACACCAGGACCTCATAGCCTACTTGAGCATGGTGTAATGCTACAGTGTCTTTGGACATGACACACTGAGCTTTGAGACTCTATCGGAGACTCCAGGGATGTGAACCCTGACCTCCGCAGTGCCCAGGTCAGTCTTCCATCCCCTATACATATGGGGACACATGCCCTATCATGATGGAACTCACTGAACGACTGGATGCATCTCCCAAGGGCTTCAGAGAACTGGAGTTCGACCCCATCTATCATATAGCTTTATGAAGGCCTCACACACATTGGTTTGCAGATTCTGTCCAAGGAAACCATAGAATGGTGTCTTTAATCGACTCTTGTGAATACCTGGGGGTACATGCCATGCCCCAAATATCCAACTGTCTCTGCAGCTGGGTGACCTGTTCCCTGTTCATTTGGGAACAGGAGCTCCATTCTGTGGTCACCAGGGTCTTGGACAGCCTGTACCCCATTTGCTGGGCTTACTGAATTGCCTATTGACACAAGGTACATAGGACTGCATGTCAGGCCGGAGGCCCAGGGCCGGCGCCACGTTCCTGTGGTTTTGGACACGCCGCTCCTGGGCATCACACCACTGTGAGCGTCCTATTCACCCTTGTCTCGGTTCTCTGTGTGCCATTCATTGAGCTCTGGGCTGCCTGCCCACCCCCAGCCGCCCAGGTGTCTGTACTCTGTACCTGCACCCCATGAGCTGAGCCCGCACAAGAGCTGACTGCTGAGTTCTGATCTCTGTGACCCATGGGTCTGAGTGCATGCTACCTACATCCCACTAGCTGAACATGGAGTTCCCACAGTCCACTGCACTGTGGGCTTGAGTTTCCCACTCACGGGCTCTTTAGCGTTTCCATCCTGGTCACCCCATGTCCTCAGAGTGGCCTTTTGTGAATAGTTGAGTTTTACAGACGTTAGCCAATTCCTTGCTTTGAAAGGTATAGTAGCTTCTTTATGTTTTTGAGACAGGGTCTTATGTAGCCTAGGCTAGCCTAGAACTCTCTAGGTAGCTGAGAATGACCTTGAAGTTCTGATCCCCCTGCCTCCACCTCCTGAGTGCTGGGATTGCAGGCTACCAAGCCCAGTGTACAGGGCTGTGGGTGAGCTCAGGGTCTCATGCATCCTAGGCAAAAACTCTAGCCATTAGCTTCATCCCCATCCTTCTCTGGTCGATTCTATGTCACACTTTGTTGAAGTTCTTATGTGGGTATTCTGCCAACCAGAGAACTAAGATGATCAAACCCTGGAGACCCGATACCTCGCTTGTCTGGGTGCCTGGGTACCTTTTGCTCTTAGCACCACAGTGGCTAGGTTCCAAAAGCCCCACTTTCTGATGCTCGCTGTCCTGTATGCTTCTGTCTGAGGGTCTCCATGTCCCACCCCAGCTGTCTCCGCATAAGTGCAGCAGACACCCACCTCCAGGTGTCTGTGTGCTGTGTACAGGTTCTCAGATCTGAGCACCTTTCACACCTTCCCACAAGTATAGTGGTCACTTAAGGCTGGGCACAGCCCTGTCTCTACCTACATAGCTGGAGATATGGTGATTGTGGCTTCTAAACAGAGAGCTTAGGCTTGGGGTTCCCAGCTAGCTGCACCCTGCATCCTCTTCCTGGGAACCCTTGCTTTTCTGGGTGTCTGGCAGCCTGCCTCTTATTCTTCTAAACTGCTAGGTAGAAAAGTCTTCAAGAATCACGCCACAGCTCCCCCGCCCCAGTTTCCAGGGTCTCCGCCAACCCTCCCCATCACCCTGGAGCTATGCGCCAACCCAAGAGTGCTGGCTGACGCTGACATGCACCCCACTCCAAGGCCCCGGTCTTCCTCTTCATCATCGCCTGAGGTTTGGACAGCTTGTCCTCCTTCACTAGGGTCTTTGGCAGCCTAACACCCCACTGCCTGTCTCTCACGTAGGCCCACATCCCAAGGCAAGGGCCCCAGCAGCCGTTCCAAGATCCACTGCGTCTTTGGACGTTCACTGCCCATTCATCACAAGCGGGCGTCACGGCCCATGTGAGTCCATATCCCTTCTGGTCCCAGTCTCTATTCATGCGTGGCGCCAGGCTGGCTGCTTTACCTTCTGAGCGCCAGAGTTCCTGCTGTGGATATCTGAAGACCCCCCACAATCTAGCAGCATGTGGAAGATAGGAACACCACTGATACAAGAGTCTGCGTGTCCTGCACCCCCATAACAGAATTCCACAGTGCTTTACCTGACACATACCAGTGTGTAGTTGAAATGACCTTTGAATGTGTCTGAAATTGGGGCACTGTCCCTTGTAACCCCTATCTGAGTGCCTGAATTGAGTATATCTGTGGATCTGAGTACTGGGGTGCACTGTTCCCTATTCTACCAGGGTTTCTGGGTGGTATGTGTTCTCAACTACCTCTTATTAGACCTCACATAGGCCCATATCCTAGGTAGGGGCTCCCGGGTGGCCAGTTCCAAGCTCCAATGCATCTTTGGATGTCCTAACCCATTCAGGGGTGTCTGGGCCCAGTGAACCCATTCATCCCTGTCTCAGGGCCTCTGTGCTCTATTCATGCACAGCTCTGGGCAGCCTGCACCCCGTCCACCCCCATCTCACAGACAGTCTGTGCATTGTCGCCCCTTTTCCAGGAACAGCTGCCGGGCAGCCAGCAGGCACATTCCGGGGTTTGGCCTGAAGCCAATGCAAACCCTAGCTTTGCTGGCGCTAGCAGCAAGCGGGGCGCGGGCTAACCAAGGAGAGGAGGGCAGGCATGGAGGGAGAGTGGAGACCCTCAGTTTGGGGGCATGTGATCAAAGGCTTCCCTAGACACACACTGTCCTCCACCCAAGGGAACATTGGGAAGCCAAAGCCAGCCTGGGACAGAGGCCTGTCTTGAACTGGCTGCCAGCAGGAGCAGCTGTATGCACAGTGTGGGAGGAAGAGCCCTCCACCACAGCCGCTATTTCCTGACCAAACTCCCTCAGCTGCCCACCCACAGACAGCCCACTGGCAGAATCATCAGCATCAGCCTGGGCAAGGTCCCAGGCTGGGGGGTGGGCAGAGGTGAGCATGGGGTCTCATCTCCGTTGCTGTAGACACTAGTCCCTCACCAACCCTAATGGGGACCCCCCCAGTGCTGGGAGGGTCACCGGAAAATGAGTATTGGGCTCCTGGGCCCACTCAGGCTCTCTAAAAGATGGCCAATGGCTTATCTTGTCTCCAGGCCAATAGAAGACAGAGAAGAAGTGATTTCTTGGGGTCACATGGTTGTTACCTGGTGGTCCAGAAGCCTGTGTGAGGGAAGACCTGGTCTACTTTCCAGGGTCCTTGATAGACAAACTGGTCAGAGTTCTCCAAGTACGTGTAAATTATCCATGTTCTCTGGGTGATGTGGGCCCTTGGTATTCTCGGAAGGTAAGAGACTGTCTGTGTTTTCTGGGTATAAATGACCATCCATCCATGCTCTCTGAATGTGAAAGCACATGTCTGACTATCTGGATAACTAACTAGTTGGTGTCTCTGAGTCAGGGAGGCTTCTAGGGACAGACCTTTGGGCTCCTTTCAGGCCCCAGTCTGGAGCACCTTGCCTTCTTGCTCTGGCTGACCCGGCTTGCTCTCTGCAGCTCTGGATAGCCCGCATTCTGGTCCTGGTGTGGGGTACCCTCTTTCCTGTCCTGCCAGTTATTCAGGATCTTACCTCCCTCTTGTCCACTGCTGCTCCACTGTCCCAAGGTACCCGCTTGTCCTAGAAATTTACCTGTTTTTGTCCCTGATTCTACCTGGTTTTTTTTTGTCCCTGGTTTTTTTGTTTGTTTGTTTGTTTGTTTTTATTTTGTTAGAATAGACAAGAAGCACCTTCAAACAAGCCAGGTTCTTTTCATGGCGGCTAAGGTTTTCCTAAATTTGTCTGATGGGTTTTTTTTTTTTGATAGACAAAGTATTGTAGAACTACTGAAGCTATGTGGGATCCCTACTCTGTGGGGTCCCTGCTGTGCAGAGACTATGCCATGTGGGTACTCTGCTATTCAAGGATTCTATTCTGGGAGGCTCTGTTGTACAGAGGAGGACCCTGCTATGTGTGGGTACCCTGTGCTGGGGAATCCTGGCATGCAGAAACCCTGCTCTTGGGGGAATCTTGTGTACATCCCTATTTTTTTAAACCGTGCTATATAGACACCCTGTTTAGGGGACACTGGTGTATAGGAAGTCTGCTGTGTGGGGACCCTATTGTGTGGATAGCCTGCCTTAGGGGGTCCTTCTGTGCAGGATCTCTTCTCTAAGGGGACCTGGTGTGTACAGATCTGCTTTGCAGAGAACTGTGGTATAGAGATCCCTGGACAGAGTTACAATGATTCCCTAGAACCTAAGGCAGTGGACTCCAAGTTCAAAGAAAGAAAGAGACCCAGGTAACCAAAGCCCACAGTCTTTCTTTGAAAACACAGACGGTCTCCTCAAACCCAGGGGTGCCTGGCTCACTGATGTTGGGGCCTGGAGGTTATTGGAGAGCCTCACTATTGGCTTAGAATTTGCAGGTACGTGCTGGTCCTTGAGCGGGTGTAAGGATGGTTCAGTATTTGACCTTCAGGGCTCTTTTCAGCCTTCTGGGGTCAACCCAAGGGCGGCTACTGGTCCTAGGAGGAACAATGATCCAATCTGCACCCAGAGGTCAGGCATGGCAGGCGCCAGGCTGACTCAGGCGCCAGGCAAGGCTGAACCAGCCAGGCTCCCAGCTCCCCCTGCTGTCTGTAGGCTGCTAGGCCTGACCTCCCGCTCTTGTAGACCCCTGCTCTCTCCTGGGCCCCAGCCTAGCTTCTCTTTGGCTGCGCAGCCCAGACCAGAAGGCTGGCAGGAGTTTGGGCGCCCCCTTCCGTACGCATTCCTCTTGCAGGGTCCCAGCAAGCGGGGAAATCTGACTCTCCTCACAGAGGGGCTGTCCTAAGCCCCTGACTGTTCAGATCTCTGGCTTTCTGAGCAAAAATCTGTGGGAGGGGGAAGACTAAGCTATGCCTTCCCCCAGACCCACCCGAACAAACTCTAACTAAGCAGAAAAGTCGCTGGGACCCCAGGACATCAGCTCTCTTGCAAGAGGCTTTAGCATTCCAGTTGAATCTTCCTCAGTCCTTCACCCAGGGTCAGGCCAGGACCGAGGCCTCAGTGTTTAGGTATCAGAGACCACTGCTGAGAAGGAATGAGAAATATCCCAGAGCAAGGCGCCATGACATATTCCAGACCAGAAAAGCAAGTGTGTGAGACAAGAAGAGAGGACCACCTAGTAGAACAAAGAGGGCATCAACACCCTCAGGTGTAGGGAGAAGAGAAGCCCTGCAGTGACAGCCCTGCCATCAGGGAAAGTAGTACCACATTGTCTGCTCTTGGAGGGCTGGAGGCTCACAGGGCAGGCAGAGGAATTTGGCAGAAACACCTGGAAACAGGTGGTGTGGTCCTGGAGAGACAGGGCCACGCAGGTAATGGTGGAGGTGAGGAGACTTCACTGACCCGAAGCAAGGAAGGCAGAGAGCACAGGCATTGGGTCCCCTGGGAGTCAGGCAAGCAAGTGGCCCTGGACCACATGATGAGGCACCTGCTACCTGGCACCTCCGGGAAGTGCAGCCTGCTCCCCTACCGGGTGTGGAGTATTCACATTAGCCATGTTCAAGGCCTCGTGCGCATGCAAATTTGCACAGATATGCAAATGCACAAGTGCACACGTGCGTGAAAACAGTCTCTATCTGAGTAGTAAGAGGGCTCTTGACCTCCAGGTGACAGAGCAACCCTCCAGCCTCCACGGTGGTGTGTCAAGACCATGGGCCCGCCCCAACAAGAACCGCATCTTGGTTTCACAGCATCCTGGCTTCCATGTTAACCAGCTTCACCTGCCAGGAGTCTTAAACAGTATATGCATCCTAGAGGCCCTGGCCCCGGGCCGGTGAGCAGACCCTGGCAGATGAGGGCTGTGCCCCTGCACAGGCTGGACTGCCAGCCACTTTGAGCGGTGCTTGATTAGAGCCCATGCTTTCCCTAGCCCTGCCTCATTCCTAACCATAGCTGTAACCTTTGCTTCACACACGGGGTTTGATAAGAGGGCAGAACCTAGTCCAGACCCAAACACAGCCTTGTCTGGCAGGGTGGGGAAGAGGCCTACTCTCCTCTAGCACATTCTAAATGCCCTCCCCTGCCTTTCTTGCCCCTGCCCATTGTAGTGTGCCCAAACTATGTGTGGAGGGTAAGAGCTTTCTGTGCCTACCTTTTCTGGGACCAAGGTGCCCTATGTCTCCACCTCTGATGCCTCTTCAGGACCAGGGTCTGCATGGATGGAAGAACAGAGAGGCTGCAGGATGCCACCTCTCCCATTTACATCTGCCTGAGCTGGGCCTCTGTCAGCTTCCCTCTCCTCATGTGCCCTCCCTGGAAGCCCTGGCAAGATTCTCAAGCTTTGGAAACAGCCTTAAGGGTCAAATAGGTCTGCCTGATGTTCTAGTCCACCCTGTGGAGAGTGCTCAGGGCTGTGAAGTTATGGCAATCAGTGGGGTCAGCCTTGGGCTTGTGACTCCCAGCTAGGTAGGGTCTCAGGGTCCCTTTATCTCCAGTTACTGAGCAGCTATCTGGGTCACAGAAGTATTTAGGCCTGGGTCTGATTCTGGGGATTTATTACTAGGGGCCTCCTCTCCTTGACTTTGCTTGACAGCCTCGGAGGGTTTGTAGATGCCTGGTCAACTTCCCTCTACCTGTGGTTGAATTTGGATTTCTGGGTCATCCTAGACCTAAAGTATGTTTGTGTACCCATGAGATCCTGCATCCTTGTGAGCCTCAGCTCAGTGCCAGGAGCCGCTTGGTATGGGTTACCACCTAAGGGCAAGCTATGTAACTCTGAACATGGCTAGAGACTATTGCCTTTTCTTCTCTGTAGCCAGGAGCAGCATCAGCCCCTGTCTCTGAGGTCTCCTGTGACCACTAGATGAACAGCCCATGGTGGGAATGGCAGCTGAACTTTACCCTTGCTTTCACTGCCCGTGAGGACACGTTACTCTGCAGGCTGCTATAGTGTCTGCCTGGTCTGCCATGTTTTCCCCTACTAAAAAATCATTTCCTCACTCCCATCATCTACCCATCCATCCACATACCCACTCACCCACCTCTCTACCCACCGTCCATCCATATACTCACACATTTACTCATCCATCTCTCCAAGCATCCATCTACCAACACACACATTTACACGCCCATCTATACAGCTAACCATTATACATCCACCCACCCATCCCCTCCATCTCTCCATTTACCCATTCCTCTGTTCATCTCACTCATCCACCCATCCATCCCCTTTCCCCCCTTTCCCTCCCCATTTCTTCCCTTCATTCTTCCTTTTCTCCTTCTCATGTTTGACTCCATGTCATCCTGGTTCTCTGGCCCATTTTCCTGGTCAGAGAAGTTGTTGGAAACATTAGGCCCCAAAGACCAGCCAGGGTGATTTGGCTGAGGCCAGCTTGTTAGGAGCATGGAATCTTCTGAACAGTACCTGTTGGTCTGAAGAGTCATCACCTATGGAATTGACCTTGGAGAGCTGCCACAGGGGCAGAGCAAGCTGGGGAGGGAGGGGGCTCACAGACCCTGAACTTGTCCACCATGAGCTCTCTGCCTCAGTGTGAGTGCCAATGAATCCACAGGAGCTCTGAACATAATCTGACCTCCCATGCCATTTGGGTGCTGGGCAGGGGGAATGGTGCAAGCCCTCCAAGCCCCCTCCAAGGGGTCACCCCCCCCAAAGCCAGAAGCTCTCTTGCGACCCCTCACCAGTAGTCTTGGGACCCCTCTCCTCCATGCAGTCAAGAGTATCCTCAGTTATTCTGCTGAAAATTGCCCGAAATAAATTCTCCCTGGTGGTTAAGACTGCTGGGAGGTAGAGGTCCTGACAGCAGCCATGTCTGCTCTTAGTTTGGTTTCATGGTGTCACACTCATGTAAACTATTTCTACAGCTTTGAAGTCTCAATGACAAAAGTTTAGAAAACTCCCTGCCTCTCTGCTCTTCTCCTGCCTGTTAAGCCATCATTTCTTTTTAGAAAATTTTTTCTTTCTTTCTTTCTTTCTTTCTTTCTTTCTTTCTTTCTTCCTTCCTTCCTTCCTTCCTTCCTTCCTCCCTCCCTCCCTCCCCCCTCCCTCTCTCTCTCTCTCTTTCTCTCTCTCTCTTCCTTACTTCCTTCCTTCTTTCCTTCCTTTCTTTGTCTTTTTTTATTTTGGTGTGTCTGAAAGATGTGTATGCACATGTGTACATGCATATGTGAAGGCCAGAAGATCTTAGATGTCATTTCTTCAGGGACCATCCACCCTGGGTGTATGTTTGAGTGTGTGTATATGTGTGTTCATGTGTGTGCTGCATTTCTGCAGATTTGTTTGCATATTCAGGTATGTATGTGTTTGCACTCACTTGGAGTACATATGTTTATAGGCATATGTGTGCACATGTGTGTATCTAGATCTAAGGGGGAACATGTATTTGTGTTGTATGTGTATTCCAGTACCTATATGTATGTGGATGTGTGTGTGTGTGTGTGTGTGTGTGTCTGCATCTGTGTATGTGAATTGGTGTGTACAGGTACATGTATGTTTGCAAGTACTTATGTGTGTGAGTGCAACTGTGTGTAGAATATGCGTGTTTGCAAGTGCATGTGTATATGCAGTGGTATGTATGTGTAAGTACATCTGTAATGAAAGTATATGTGTGTACTCAGGTATAATCAAATAAATAAATATAAATTTTTTTAAAGGAAGACTCAAAAAGACAAACTGCTGGGTCTCGTGAGCAAAGCTCAGGGACTACAGAACACAGGGTTGCATTGCAGCCTGCTGACCAGAGCTGAGCTCCTGGCCACAGTCACCTGCAGAGGGCGAGGGTGGGCTGGAGGCTGCAAGCATTTGATGAAAGAGTGCACATCATGCTGGCATTCCGCTATTGAGGAAACAGGAATACTGGGGTCCGGCTGCAGTACAGGACGAGAAGGCAGTTGTGACTAAATGCACACGTTCAGCAGCGGCTGGTCTGTGCACATTTCCTTCCACGCTCTCACAGCTCAATAAAGTAGAGAAGAATCCCGTAAGCAGTAAAGAAGGTCATGCAGGGGAGGGTGGTGGTGGTGCAGGGGTATGTGCCACTCTCCAAAAAGACTCCTGAAAAGCAGCAAGGAAAGGCAGGTAATTAAACAGTACAATGGCAAGTGACCCAAGCAGGCACTTCACAGCAGTGCATCCCAGCATTTGGCAGGGTTAGTGGCATTTCTTAGGATGGAACCCAAGGACTTAGATGTGCTGGGAAGGTCTTCTAACACCGAGGTACTCTCCAGGCCTCTTTTGCTTTTTATGTTGAGACAGGGTCTCATTAAGTTGCCCAAGCTGGCCTTAACTTGAGATTCGCCTACATCAGACTTCCATGTAGCTGGAATGAATGCTTGAGCCACCAGGCCAGGCTGCTTGTAGAAATTGTAATAAGATGCTCATTTGAGAAACGGGAAGTTCAGTTTACCGCAAGAATAAGCAAGGAGCTGGTCATCAGTGACTCCAAAGTCCATCTTGCCAGGCATGGGAAGGCCATGATCTGGTCAGGAGTGGCCTGGCTCCCCAGGCATGGGGAGGCTGTGTTGCTGTTGAGATGCACATGGGGCCAGTCACTGACTCGTACACACATGTGAAGACAGTGTGGAGGTGTGGAAATGATCATTCATATCTTTAAAGTGTTTGCATGGATGTGCGCGTTGCAATAACTAAAGCACATGCTATGGGCACTGTTCTGAATATCTTAGCGTAGGAAAAGAATGAATAAAAGCTTGTTTATTTCTTTTTTGTTTGTTTTTGGAGGGGTTTTATTTGTTTGTTTATTTGCTTTTTGAGACAGGGTTTCTCTATGTAATGACCCTGGATGCTCTGGAACTCGATTTATAGACCAGACTGTCCTCACACTCATAGAGATCCTCCTGCCTCTGCTTCCTGAGCGCTGGGATTAAAGGTATGTACCACCATGCCCAGCTGTGCAAGTTTATTTCTTAAATTCCTTTTTTGACAGCTAAAAACATTTTTGAAATATGGAATGTTTTGTGAATTTGTGGATCATCCTTGACAAGGGTCATGCTAACCTTCTCTGTAGAGTTCCAGTTTTAGTATATGTGCTGCCAAAAGAGCATATTAAATTCTTAAGATGCTAAAAATGTTCACTATTCCACCTGAATTTGTGGAGCTGTGCACACGAGTGAGCACATAGGACCAAGAGCAAGACACCCTCCAGGAGTAGGAAGCCTAGGGTCAACCCAGTTAACTATCAGGACATCACAATGCCCTGGGCTAGCATTAATTGCATTTGTGTGCATGTGTACTTGCATGCATGTGTGTATACATAAACTTATGTATGTGGTATACATGTGTGTGAGTACATGAGCTCATGTATGTATGATATATATATATATATATATCATATATGATATATAGAGAGTATGAGTACACATATGTGTAGGAGCTTGTGTGTGTGGTGTATATGTCTGGGAGTGCATGTGTGTGCTTGTGTGGTGTTTATGTATATGTGAGTATATATGTGAGCATGAGCTCTTTTGTGTATGTATGATGTGTGCATGTGTGTGAGCACATGTGTGTGCTGTATATGTGAGTACATGTGTGGGTATTTATGTTTGTGAATTCATGTGTGTGTGCATGTTTCAACATTAGCCTCCTTGTCACTCCTAACATCGTGAAGAGCCAAGTGTGGTCCTATGTAAATGTCTACTGTAATTTACAGGAAACTATTAGGTTGTTCCCGTAGAGTCAGGCCCTTGTGGGTTCCCACAAGGCCAGGGTGAGGCCTCAGTTCCACATCCTCCCCAACTCTTTTTCCTGTTTCCTAACTGTCAGTCATTCTGAGTGGCAGGAGGTGAGAACTCGTGGTTTCTATTTTAATCTCCACGATTCTCAGCGTGCTGGGTATCTGCGGCAGTTGGCTGTGAAATACCCCTTGTGAGCTCAATTGTTTGAACTTGGTCCCCAGTGGTGGTGCTGTCTGGGAGGCGAGGGAATTTCTGGAAGGTGGGACTTAATTCGAAGCTGCTCAAGGGAGCTGTGGTATGGCTTTTCCAGGGTAGTTATGAACAAATGTCTGTTCATCCCAAGTACATCACAGACAACAGACCAAATTTTATCCACTAGTGAGCCAGTGGGATTGGGGTACAATTGACAGAACTATGGGTGGGAGGGAGTGCACTTATAGGAGCATGGATAGCTTATAGTCAGCTGCAGCACTGAAGAGGCCAGTCCAGCATCAGATAACTTGTTAGAGCAGCATCCCTGGAGATCCCTGCACAGCCTGTAGCAGTTTCGCTGAAGAGTCTCCTCTCTAATCATCGTCACTGCTCATATAATCTCAGGAGAGGCCTTCCATGTCTTATATCCCATGGTCTTCTAGAGTCTGTAACTTTCCTTTGATCTTAAGCACACTCTCAAGAAGGGAATGCTTTGGTTAGGAAGAAGTAACTGCACAAAAGGAACGTTAAGGGTTAGAGCCAGTCTAGGATTTCTGACAGCTTTGCTTTGCTCCTGGTTGGCTAAGATGTGATCAAGCTGCTCAGCTGCACAGCCCACTGTCACCATGGCTTCCCCCACCATGATAGACTGAATCGGCTCAGTCTCTGAGCTGTAATAACCCAGGTTTGTTGACATTGCTCATTCTTTGATATTTGGTCACAGCAACAAGAAAAGCAACTGCTACATTGTCTCTACCAGTAGTGTGTGTGCATGCTGCTACAGCGTCTCTGCCTGTAGTGTGTGTGCTGTTACAGCGTCTCTGCCTGTAGTGTGTATACTGCTATGGTGTCTCTGCCAACACTGTGTACACTGCTACGGTGTCTCTGTCTGTAGTGTGTCTACTGCTATGATGTCTCTGCCTGTAGTGTGTATACTGCTACGGTGTCTCTGCCTGTAGTGTGTCTACTGCTATGGTGTCTCTGCCTGTAGTGTGTCTACTGCTATGGTGTCTCCACCTGTAGTGTGTGTGCATCTATGGTGTCTCTGCCTATACTGTCTGTGCTGGTAAACTTGCTTAAATATTATGAGAATGTAGGTGTCTGACTTGGTTGACTTTGAAAATGTTTGTTCTTCCAAAGACGCTGACTGACAAGAGGGGGAGAAAAGTGTGAGAGTGTTCTGCTCCATAGAACCCTTGCTTGGCACATCCTAGACTCAGTTTCCCACCCCTGGCCCTGAAGAAAGAAGACAGGGAAGATGGAGAAGAGGAAGAGGTAGTGAGGGGAATAGAGAGAGGAGGAGGTGGTAGTAGTGGCATGGGGAGCTGAGGAAGCCTTGAATGGATGTATAAAGAATGGATGAGGTCCTGAGTGACCGTGTATTAGTGACCAGAACCCCAAGGCCTCAAACTCATGCCTTCCATCAGTTGAGCGAGGCTCAGAGGCTTAGCAAAGCCTTTCCTATACCAACGAGGCTCAGAATTGGCAAAGCCTTCCTCTGGCCCAAGTAACAAAGTTTTCAAAGGATTGACCAGTGTGTAAGGGTTGACCAGTGTGTGCTGTGGAATATTCCTTTACACTGTGTGAAGATGTGTCACTGTGATTGGTTTAATAAAAGGCTAACTGGTCAATATTTAGGCAGGAGGTATAGCAGGGACTTTGGGACAGAGCGCATTCGGGGACAAAGAAAGAGTCACCAGCCAGAGACAGAGGAAGCAGGGCGGGCAAAATGCAGATGAGGTAACGAGTGTGTGGAAGAATGTAGACTTAAAACTATGCGTTAATTTGAGTTATAAGAGCTAGTTAGAAGCAAGCCTAAGCTAAGGTCAAGCTTTCATAATTAAAAGTAAGTCTCCTTGTCGTTTTCTTTGTGAGCTAGAGGTCCAAAGAAAAATGTGTCTACAAGTGTATGCAACAGCTAGCTACTGCAGCTTCCTCTCCCCCACCACCCAGATGACTGTAACCTGAGACTGCAGAGACCTCCTATGAGACTAGCTAATCTCTCCTTCTCCTGTAAAATAAACCTGTTAAGGTTGGTGCTGCTCAGAGTGAGCACGGCCCACCTGATTCTATCGCATCTCTCTCTCTCTCTCTCTCTCTCTCTCTCTCTCTCTCTCTCTCTGTGTGTGTGTGTGTGTGTGTGTGCACACATGCACGTGTGCTTGTGGGCATGCGTGCATGCGTGTGCATGCGTGTGTGTATGACTGTCTTTTCTTCATTTCCTTGATGTCATAGTTCCAGGACCAAGCCAGGCTAGACCCTGTGAAGAGGGGCATGGGAAGAGAAGGAAGGCTAATAAGAAGAGGAGGAAGGAGAGAAGGGAACAAGGAGGAGGAGGTAATTAAAGCACACAGTAGAGTGTGTTAAAGAAGAGCTGTTGGGGGGTGGCTTAGAGCAGTGTTTCTCAGCGTGCTTTCTGTGGCCCAGGTGGCTCACTTAATGACACTGACTCACCCAGAACTGTGATTCTTCTTTCAACATGTTAAAAAAAACAAAACAAAAATTTATTTTGGTTTAAATTACTTGACACGCCTCTAAATTTCCCCTTTTAAAACAAAGTCTTGAGCAAGCAACTGTTTCCTTCTAAAATGTAATATATTTGTTTTATTATTCCTCCTGTTTGTTTTTGCAGTATCTTTCTAAAGACAATTCACATTAGGCTATTGTGTACCATAATACAGCATCCCTTTTGTACCAGCCAGATGGCTCAGCAGGGAAAGGTGCTTGCCTCTAAGCCTGAGATCTGAATCCATTCCCCAGGACCACACCATGCAAGGAGAGAACTGACTCCGATGAGCTGACCTCTGGCCTCCACATGTGTGCCATAGCAGGAGTTCATACCGCTGCAAAATAAATAAATATAAAACTTGAAATGAAAAATTCCTTTTAGTGAAAAAAAAATAAAAGAAAGGAAATAGCAACAGACAATCCAGCTGCTTGGAGGAAATATGCCATTCCCTTATCCAGCGATGGATTTGGGACAAGACGAGGTTGTGGGCTCTCAAAATTTAAGAAGGAAGCAAAGAACTCTATTGAGCAGAACACTCTCACACTTTTCTCCCCTCTTGTCAGTCAGCGTCTTTGGAAGAACAAACATTTTCAAAGTCAACCAAGTCAGACACTCACATTCTTGTCTGCCACCTGCATTTTCGATGTCCTGAGATACCTGTATTACAGCTAGAGACTACTTTGAGTCTCAGGAGAGACCGAGCCTTTACACTCTATTGAGACTACAAAACCCGATCTGTGGAACCTGTTATGGCCGTTCTATTACATTTGGTTGGTCATTACTGATGACACAGGGTACCCAGTACCACAACTTCCTAGTAAATACGTTCCACTTGAAAAGCAGGTTGCAGGACCCCATTAATAATGTCTTTTTGAAACATCTTGGCTCTTTTAGATTCCATACATGTTTTGTACTCTACTGGCATCTTGATGGGCTTATATGAAATAAACCTCAAGAGGAATCCATAGATAGTCGGTATTAGCAGTTCCGAGTCTCCCAACTGCTGGGCTCAGGGGCCAGGCTCTCAGTTCATTAAGCATCTCTGTTCTCGTCATTGACTCTCCCTCCTCCTAGCTCAGTCCTTCCCTTTCCCAGCGGGTGTCCCTGAGGATCACAGTGCTATTGCTCAGAACCAGGAAGCTGAGTCTCCTGTCTCATTGAAGAGGAGCACTGCGGAAGAGAGCGGTGTGACCAGCAGGTGACATCCCCCAGCAAGCCCAGCCTTAGAAAACTCCAGTCTCATAAGGGAACAGCTCGCACGGCTCGTAGGACTGGTGGAGGACTGTATCTACCTTCCTGGAAAGTCTACCTTCCACTCCCTCCCTTCTTGCATTTTTAAAAAGATTTAATTTTGTTTCTGTGTTTATCTATGTGTTATAGTGTGTCCACCAGAGAAGTCAATTCAGATATGATTTTAAGACAATAAAAAGTCTTTATGAGCCGGTGACTACATTGAATGGTTCAAGATTCCAGTATAGCTCCGAGCCTTTCTTAGGGTAATCTATTAAACACAAAAACAATATTCTTTGTTGGCATACTTCAGTTAACAAGAACAGTTAGCCAGAAGTGGAACTACAGAGCCAAAAAGCAAGGTTAGTCCATTTAGAGACTTTCCTAGAACTATAAACTTGGATAGATCAAGCCTTTGTTTTAGTTTTGGCAAGTGGCGCTGTTTACATGCTACATGTCATGTCCTGAATGGTACCTACATCACAGAACCAGTTGTGCTAAGGTCTGAGGTCTGTTACACACATAAGTGTGTATCTTATGTTTGCAAGTGTGGACGGAGGCCAGAAAAGGGCATCAACCCCCTGGCGTGGTCATGGTTGTGAGCTGCCAGATATGGGTGCTGGGCACTGAACTCAGGTCCTCTGGAAGAGCAGAAAGTGCTCTTAACCCTGAACCATCTCCCCATTCTGTCTCCTATTAATTTTTGTTCTATGTATTTTTTTTATTTATTTTTTTTTGGTTTTTCGAGACAGGGTTTCCCTGTAGTTTCTAGAGCTTGTCCTGTAACTAGCTCTTGTAGACCAGGCTGGCCTCGAACTCAGAGATCCGCCTGCCTCTGCCTCCCGAGTGCTGGGATTAAAGGCGTGTGCCACCACCTCCCGGCTCGTTCTATGTATTTAATCTGCGTGTGGGAGTGGGTCAATGGGCATGTGGAGGTCAGAGGACAACTTGAAGAAACTGGTTCTTCTTTTACCACATGGGTCTTGGGGATCAGACTCAGGTTGTTGGACTTGGCCACAGGCCCCTTTGCCTGCTGAGTCATCTCACCGGTCCTGAGCACTTTCTCTCTGATGCTTGCTTCACAAGCATCATGGGCAGAAAGCATGGGGGTGATTCATTCCTCTGCTTTCTCTGGTGGCCCCAGAAGAACTACAGAGAAGCCTGGTTTTATGGAGCCTGGGAACCTCTCAGAGGAACTGAAACACCCCCCGTGCCCTCTCCCACCCCAAAAAGCAGTTGGAAATCCTCAGTTCAGGAGCCGAACTGAATGCAGAGTGTTTAAGTCAGGAAGCAGAAAATGAAATTACATTGGAAGGCTTAAAAGATAAGAGTTAACAAGGCCCATGCTGAAACTTCTGGGCCGTTGCAGATAAGGATGTTGTGTCATTCGCAACAGAATTTCATCTCCTACTTTTCAGAAACAGGCAGAAGGTCAGAGCGATTATTCTGCACCTGCTGCTGCTCAAGTGCCTTTGTCTTAAATGGCCAGTGTGCCAGAACACCGGGGCAGTGATGTCAGACCAGTGATGCATGGGCTGCTATGGTGGTGGTAAGCTGTGTTTCCCTCCCTCCCTTCCTCCCTCCTTCCTTCCTTCCTCCCTCCCTCCCTCCTTCCTTCCTCCCTCTCTCCCTCCCTCCCACTCCCTCCCTCTCTCCCTCCCTCTCTCCCTCCCTCCCTTCCTTCCCCTTCTTTCCTTCCTTCCTTCCTTTCTTCCTTCCTTCCTCCCTCCTTCCCTCCCTCCTTCCTTCCTCCCTCCCTCTCTCCCTCCCTCCCACTCTCTCCCTCCCTCTCTCCCTCCCTTCCTCCCCTTCTTTCCTTCCTTCCTTCCTTCCTTCCTCCCTCCTTCCTTCCTTCCTCCCTCCTTCCTTCCTTCCTCCCTCCCCCCCCCCTTCCTTTCTCCCTCTCTCCCTCCCTCCCTTCCTCCTCCTTCTTTCCTTCCTTCCTCCCTCCCTCCCTCCCTCCTTCCCTCCCTCCTTCCTTTCTCCCTCCCTCTCTCCCTCCCTCCCACTCTCTTCCTTCCTCCCTGCCTTCCTCTATCCCTCCTTCCTTCTTTCCTTCCTCTCTCCCCCTCCCTCCCTCCCTGCCTCTTTTTCTTCCTTTCTTTGGTTTGTTGAGACAGGGGCTTATGTAGCCCATATGAACCAGAACTTGCTATGTAGCTGAGGGTGATTTTGAATCCCTGTTCCTCCTGCTCTTGAGTGCTCAGGATTCCAGGCATGCACCACCATGCCCAGCTATTTTTCTTTTGGGGACACAGCGGTTGTTTGAGGGACAGGGTCTCATGTATCCTAGGATAATCTTGAATTATTTTTTAAAAAATTTATTTTATTATTGTTTGTATGTGTGTGCGCATTTCAATGTATATGTGGTGGTCAGAGAACAAATCTGTAGAATCAATGTTCTCTTTCCACTTTTACACGGGTTCTGGGGCTGGAGCTCAGGATGCCAGGCATGGCAGTACTTTTATGCCCTGCTCCTTAGTCTTGAATTCTGCTGCCTCTCTAGCCTTAGTGCTGGGGCTGCAGCGATGTCCTACCATGTCTCGCTTGCTGGTTTCTAATTTCCACAGGATTCAGATCACACAGTCCAGAAGGCACAGAGCTTTTGAGTGTTTGCGGTCTGCACACACCTCCACCTGCTTCATTGTCTGACTGGTGTGGGCCTCACAGCTGAGCAACTCGCTCCTGACCTGGAAAGAGTATGAACAATCAATTCTTCTGTGAAAGGTTGTAGTAGCTTCCAGAAAACACATTAGGGCCTGGGGATTTCATAGTTAAAACTTTAAAAAAAAATTGGTTTCTTTTATTATTTTTAGCTGTGTGTGTTTCTGTGTAAGTCTGAGTGTGGGCTGTTTGCATGAGAATACAGGGGCCCACAGAGGCCAGAAGGGGGCACTGAAACTCCCTGGGGCTAGAATGAGAGGGAATTGTGAGCCACCTGACATGGCTGGTATCCAGCTTAATCCTCTGCAAGAGCAATATAACCTAATTACAGCTGAGCCATCCTTCAGCCTCTTTAGTAGCCTTTTATTATAAATTCAGCTACTTCAACAGGCACAAGGACATCTCTAGACTGGCCTCAATTTGGACTGTAGTCTCTCCTCCTAAGAAAAGGTCCTCTGGGGTCCTGAGTACATCATGGGGATGGGTACCTCTTCTCTATGTGGGTGGGGTTCAGCCTCGATGCACTCTTTTATGTCAGAGGCTAGGGGTAGGTGCTTAGCTGGATGTGCTGGTGCACACCTATAATCCCAGCTCTAGGAAAGCCGAGGAAGGAAGCTCTGGAGTTTGAGGCCAGTCTGTGTTACACAGGTTCCAGTAACAAAGAGGTCCTGGCTCAAGGAAGGGAGGGAATGTGGGGAAGAGACAGCTAGACTTGAGGGACACTTGAGGGGTGGTATGGAAACCTAGTGCTGTGGGAAAATTCTTAAAATACATGAAGAAATCCTAATGAGGACTTCTAATAATGGGGCTGATGGAGTCTCCACTGGTCCTCTCATCACCAAAGAAGACTTCCGGTACTGGGACTGGGTTACATTCAATTGAGTTGTGGGCGAAGGGGGTTCCATGGAAATCCCCAAACAACCCAGGCTGTTGCTAAGACAATGGGTTGCTATCTAAAAACAGATTGTGGGGGCTGGAGAGATGGCTCAGAGGTTAAGAGCATTGCCTGCTCTTCCAAAGGTCCCGAGTTCAACTCCCAGCAACCACATGGTGGCTCAACCATCTGCAATGGGGTCTGGTGCCCTCTTCTGGCCTGTAGGCGTACACACAGACAGAATATTGTATACATAATAAATAAATATTTAAAAAAATAAAAAAAAATAAAAACAGATTGTGGAGTCTCATTGCTTACACTCACACAATTCATTAAACATGGAGAAGTTGAGCTGGAGCCTACATGGGGCCTTCACCATGTTCTATTGTCTTTGGTACAGGAAGAAACTCTCCAGGCTACCAAAAAAAAAAAAAAAAAACATAAGCACCAACCCAGCTACAAACCCTTTGATCTACATATATCCTGCCTACAAGATATACTAGGGTGATGGTAGCATAGAACTTGTGGGAATAGCCAACCAATGTCTGATTGACTTAAGGTCCATTCCATGAGATGGAATCCATACTTGGCACTGTTTGGGTGACCAAGAACCAGAGACTAGATATCTCAGAGATATAGGGTAAAACCAAATATTACTGCTCTAAAAAATAATAATAAGTAACAATACAATGACTCCTAATGATATTCTGCTATACTTATATATCAGTCAATTATCAGAGACTGCAGCTTCCTCCTGCAGCAGATGGGAACAAATACAGAGACCCACAGCCAGACCTTGGAACACACAGCTGTAAATGGGATGCCTCCATCAAATCCCTCTCGCACAGAGCTCAGGGAATCCTATGGAAGATGGGGTGGAAAGAGTGTAGAACAAGGCCCTCTGCATCAACTGAGCAAGGCACATATAAACTCACAGAGACTGTGCAGCATGAGTGAGTCTGCACCAGGTCCTCTGCGTACATATTATAGTTTTCACTTGGTACTTTTGTGGGACTCCTGAGTGTGTGAATGAGTGAGTCTCTGATTTTTATGCATACTCTTTCTTTAAAATGTTCTTTCATACGATACATACCAACCAAAGTTCCCCCTCTCTCCTCTCCTTCCAGTCTCACCCCTACCTCTTCTCTCCCAAAGATCCACTCTTCCTACATTTCCCTTCAGAAGAGAGCAGGCCTCCCAGGGATATCAACCAGATATGAATAACAAAATGCAATAAGAATAGGCCCAAACAATCATATCAAGGCTGGACGAGGCAACCCAGTAGGAAGAAAAGGGTCTCAAGAGCAGGTGAAAGAGTCAGACACAGCCCCAACTCCTGCTGCTAGGGGTCCCACAAAACCACAAAGCTACACAACCATAGCATATATGCAGACAACCTAGCACAGACCCATGTAGGCTCCCTGATTGCTACTTCAGTCTCTGTGAGCTCCTTTGAGCCCTGCTTAGCTGATTCTGTGGACCCTATTCTCCTGGTGTCCTCAACCCTCTGGCTTCTACAATTCTTTCTCCTCATCTTCTGCAGGGTTTCCCTGAGCTCCAAGAGAAGGGACTCAATGTTTGGCCATGGCTCTCTACATCTGCTCCCATCAGCTGAAGCCTTTCTGATGATTTGTGGCTACTTTTGGGGCTCTTTTCCTTCTGTTAGTTTGCTTTGTCCAGCCTTGATGTGACGATTCTGGTTTTACCTTGTTATATTTTATTTTGCCACATTTGGTTGCTATCTCCTAGAAGCCTGTTCTTTTCTAATGAGAAACAGAAAAGGAGTGGATCTGGAGAGGAGAGAGATAGGGAGGGACTGGGGGAAATAGAGAGAGGAGAAACTATACTAAAGATAATATTGTTTGAGAAAATAATCTATTTTCAATAAACTGATGGCAAGGAAGCCCATAAGTAAATGTCATGAACACACACACACATTGACAGCTCTCACCTCAGAGGGAACAAGAGTCAGTTTATTCTGGAGACACATCTGAGTGACCATGGCTAGGGAGCACAGATGCAGGTTGCCTACAAATACCAGTGTGGCAAGAGAGAGTTCTATGATGTTTCAATAGTAACGGAACAAAGAAAGTCACAAATAAGCACACTTTTAAAATGTTTTGGTGGAAGCATCAGGTAGGTGGGGTACAGAAGAATAGGGGAGTATCTACTATAGGTCTTGGGTGCCGTCCCATGATATTTTTAGCCTTTGGGTTGGTAGCAGATAGGGGGTCCTTCAAGTCAATGCAGTCCAAAATGATTTGCTCGATAGTCACGAGGATGTTAGGTCACACACAAGCCGGTCAATAAATGACTTTTTATGGGGCTTTTGAAGATTGCCCAAGTTAATTTGGCTCTGGACCTGCAACATTCCAGCTCCCCACACTCACAGAAGCTTGTTATCAGTCAATCAGCTTGTTGAATCTTTAACAAAGGTGTGGCTTTTTTCCTCTGGTAACTTCCATTCACACAAGTCTCCTGCACCCCTATCTACTTGTCTCATACAGACCTCAATCTGAGCAGAATGCTCTCTGAAAACCAAAGAAAGGTAACCAGGGAGATGCTTTTAAACTCAAAGCAAAGACATTCTAGACAGTTAGAGGTCAAGGAATAGTTATCTCAGAAATGAGATGGAATTCAAAATGGAACAATTACAAAAACAGAAAATACATTCTATTCCCAGAGTCCATTGAATTTAAAGAACACAACTTTGATAAAACTGTATTTAGAAGAAAACCAGTCATTATGACGGAAAGAGGCGAGGATGAAATTAGCAGGTAGCCACTCAACCCTGGAGTTCAACTGTTTTTAAAAATAAGACAGGGCAGGCTAGGGACATGGCTTAGCCAGTAAAGTCCCTGGTCCATAAGCCTGAGGACCTGAGTTCAGGCTCCCAGAACCCATGTGAGGGCTTCTACGTATAACCCCAGCACTGGGCCAGAGTGAAGACAAGGGGTCACTAAAGCTCATTGGTCAGCCATGTTAGCCAAATCAGTGAGCTTCAGGTTCACTGAGAGACTCTGCCTCAAAAATAAGAGTGGGAGTTGGAGAGATGGCGCAAAGTTTCAAGGTAAAGTCTCCTCTACCAAGGACCTGAGTTAGATCACCAGTACCCACATCAGTGGCTCACAAGTGCTTCCAGATCCGGGTTTCCAGGGCTCTCTTCTGGACCTTGTGGGCACCTGTACACACACACACACACACACACACACACTCACTCACACACATAAGATAAATCTAAAAATAAATAGGATAAAATATATGCGCGCGCACGTGTGTGTGTGTGTGTGTGTGTGTGTGTGTGTGTGTGTGTACGTACATACGTACGTACGTACAGATAGAGGTCAGACATGGTGGCGAATCCATTTCCCTAGCACTTGGGAGGCAAAGGTGGGGGGATCTTTGTAAGTTCAAGGCCAGCATGGTTTGCATGGCAAGTTCCAGGTACATAGTGAGACCCTATCGCACATGCGCACACCTACACTAGCAAGTTTATACAACAACAACACACACAAACACACATGGTATTCTTGTTTATTTTCTGTGGTAGGGATGCAACCCAAGGCCCTGTGCATGGTCAGGAAAAGCCTCTACCACTGTCTGCCACTGAGGCACACTCCAGCACCACAATAAACACTAATGAAATTTAAACAAAGGTGTATTAGAGATGCTCACAAGACCAACAAACAAGTTCTGCAAGAAGACTAAGAATGACAAATTCTGAACAGATAGAGCAAGGGCATTTTGACAACAACCCACGTCGCCCTCAGAGACAAAGACTTCTATGCCAAGGAACCTGTTATTTAAACACCAGAAGGCTACAGACTGCTCCCTGGCAAACACACTGAAACTCTTAGAAAGAAATGACTCTCAGGGAAGTTAACACCCCATCTGACTCAGACGGCAAAAGCTCTTGTAGCAACAGATGACAGCTGGTGACTTCTTACAAAAGGCCAAGGGACAGCAGCCTTGACCAGGACGGGCTTTTTTATTTTCCACAGCATTCATGAGATCACCCTATCTTTAGTCCTTGTGACAGTCCATACTGGTGTCGACCGGGGAGGTAAGCCTCTGGGTATGTCTATATGGGAGTTTCTAGATTGGGTTAACTGACCCACCCTGAATGTGGACAGCACCATCTGGGGGGGGGATGTGGGGAGCAGTCCCAGACCAAATAAAAAACAAGAAAGCAAAATGAGCACCAGCCTTCAACCCGCTCTACTTCCTAACTGGGCACACTGTGACCAGCTGCCTCATGCTCCTGCCACCATGCCATCCCCGCCATGATGGGCTAGACCCTTGAATTTTTAGCCTCATAAACCCCTTCTTTCCCAAGTTTCTTTTGTCAGGTATTTTATTGTGGCAAAGAGACAAGCAATGAATAGCGGTGGAGCCATTCACTATAGAAGAGGCTCACACTCCCCAAACTGTTCCAGAACCTGGGTCTAATTATAAGCCAAATCAGGGCAGGATTTGTAAAACTTACATCAAAGAGCAGTGCAGTCAAGAAGAACCTCACAGTTAGCGGACCTTCTATGTTCCTGCTACCCAGGGAGGCGAGCGAGGGGCAGAGCTGGCAAACAGGGGACTTCAAGAGGATGGGCTAGGGATTTGTCCCACCAGGAAGTAAGCGTGACTGGCAAACAACTCACCTGTGGCACGGTTTTGTCTTTACCCAGAACACATACCACACCTGCTGATGTCTCAATCCCCACCTGTCCATCTACTTTTCGTTATCTCCTCCGTCAACAGAGGCTCCTTAGTTTGTTCACGGGAGCCCCAGGAGCTTGGCTGGAAGGTGCTCACCCAAAGCTTATCTGGAACAAGGCCCCACCCTAAGCCCACCCACATCCCTGACCTCACCTTAGCACCCAAGAGCCAGGGATGCTGAGGAATTCTGCTTATGAGCCAAAACCAAGCTGGTCAGGGACTTTTCCTACATTCTACAGTCATACTAGCTGACATATTTTTAAGTGTCCGCATTCAAGACGAGATTTCTTTTTCCTGTGCCCCAGTTCTCTGGTTTGGGCTCTGGAGCAGCGACTTCTCTTGCTGCTGGGACAGAACACCCGACAATTTAAGCAACTCAAGGAAGAGAAACTTTGCTTTGGCTCACAGTGCAGTCCATCATGGCGGGGAAGGTGTGGAGGCAGGAGCATGAGGCAACTGGTCACACAGTCAGGAAGCAGAGAATGCCCGTGCTCCACTGACTTCTTCTGTTTTAGTCAGTTCTAGACCCAAGTCCATGATGCTGCCGTCCGCATTCAGGGAAGGTCTCCCACATTAATTAATCCAACCCAGAAACTCCCTCACAGACAGGCCTAGAGGTTTCCTTCCGTGGTGATTCTAAATCAAGCAGCATTGAAAATCAATTAGCTGCCACAGATCCACAAATAGAGACTTCTCTGTTTGTGTGGGTCCCTGCAGGAATCTTTGGTTCTCTCGCACTGTCTTTGTGCATCTTGACCAAAACCATTCGGTTGCCTGACCACTGTACAATCTGCCCCGCTGAAGCTCTCCTCGATGGATCTGAGCCTCAGAGGGACATGAAACAGACCTTTTGAATGCTGGCCCTGGGCCACAGGCCTTGCTTCTTCTCAACAGCCACACCCAACCCTCTGAGAGTAGACACATCCTTCCTCTCACCGCCCCCCAAGAACACACAGCGACCCCTCTTCTGTGCTCACTCTGTCCCTAACCATTTCTTCCTTCTCAATGTTAGGAAGCATGTGTAGTCTCAGTCGAGTCCAGTCCCATCCCCATCCTCCCTCCCCCATCCCCTGTCGTCCTCCCCCTGACACTTGTGACAGCAACCACAGTTACTGGGGTGACTCGGCTACAGGTCTGGGGGACAAAGCAAGATCCTTCCATTTTGTCCACTTTTATTTTTTATGATTTTCTCCATCAGTGTCACAGACATGTACTTTAGAATTATTTCGAGGATATTTTTATTACCACGTTATTGATAATGCATTTGCTTTGAGACAGGGTCTCACCTACCCCCGACTGATCAGAACTCTGCCAGTTCTAAAGAAGAAATAGTGACAGTGGGAGCTCGTGTCCTGTTTTCTCCTCCCTCCCTCCCTCCCTCTTTCCCTCCCTCTTCCCTCCCTCCCTCCCTTCCTCCCTCCCTCCCTCCCTCCCTCCCTCTCTCTCTCCCTCCTTCCCTCTTTCTTCCTTCCTTCCTTCCTCCCTCCCTCCCTCCCTCCCTCTCTCCCTCCCTCCCTCTCTCTCTCCCTCCTTCCCTATTTCTTCCTTCCTCCCTCCATCCCTCCCTCTCTCTCTCTCCTTCCCTCTTCCTTCCTTCCTTCCTCCCTCCCTCCCTCCCTCCCTCTCTCTCCCTCCTTCCCTCTTTCTTTCTTCCTTCCTTCCTCCCTCCCTCCACCCTCCCTCTCCCTCCTTCCCTCTTTCTTCCTTCCTTCCTCCCTCCCTCCCTCTCTCCTTCCCTCCCTCCCTCCCTCTCTCTCTCTCCTTCCCTCTTCCTTCCTTCCTTCCTTCCTTCCTTCCTCCCTCCCTCCCTCCCTCCTCCCTCCCTCCCTCTCTCCTTCCCTCCCTCCCTCCCTCCCTCCCTCCTTCCCTCTTCCTTCCTTCCTTCTTTCCTTCCTTCCTCCCTCCCTCCCTCCCTCCCTCTCTCACTCCCTTCCTTCCTCCCCCTTCCTTCCTTCCTTCCTTCCTTCCTTCCTTCCTTCCTCCCCCTCCCTTCCTTCCTTCCTTCCTTCCTTCCTTCCTTCCTTCCTTCCTTCCCCTTCCTTCCTTCTTTCTGACTTTCTGCTCTTTCATTTTTATTTTCAAGATTTAACCTTACACCATAGCTTAAGCTAATCTGGAACTCAACAATGAGTATTTCATCACAGTGGTTGTCTTAACTTTAAAAAAATTATTGCTAGACGGTGGTGGCACACATCCTTAATCCCAGCTCTCGGGAGGCAGAGGCAGGTGACTCCCTGAATTTGAGGCTAGCCTGGTCTACAGAGCAAGCTCCAGGAAAGCCAGGGCTACACAGAGGAACCCTGTCTCAAAAACAACAACAACAAATATTTTATTACATTATTTACCTATCTATTTATCTAGGGAGGACACACTTGTGCCTCAGCTTCTGTGTGGAGGTCAGAGTTTAGAGGACCATCAGGAATCAGTTCAGTCCTCTACCACGTGGGTCCCTGGTACCACACTCAGGTAGTCAGGCTTGCAGTGAATGCCTTTACTTGCTGAGCCATCTCCCTGACTGCCCAGTAGAGTTTTGGGCATTTAACGGTTATCAAATTTAAAAAGTTTCCTTCATGGGGCTGGAGATATGGCTCAATTGTTGAGAGCACTGGCTGCTCTTGCAGAGGACCTGAGTTCAGTTCCCGGACCCACATGGCAGAGCACAACCATCTGCCGCTCCAGCTCCATAAGGAAACAAGGGATTTAAACACACGACCCTGTGCTGGACATTGTATGTTTGAACAGCGATTCTGCTGGTAACTTTTCATTTAATGTGGTGAAACACGTGGGGCCCAGCTGGCTGTTTCAGGAGGCTGGAGCTGGCCACAGGCTGCACGGGAAACTTGTGGAGTAGTCTGGTCTCAGCTTCAGTTCCAGGCTGAGCCTTCCTCTGCTTCTTATCTGCCCCCAAGGTGTGACTAGCCACAGGCTCTAGCACCAAAGCTTCAGCTGCAGCCACCGCGCCCACCCCTACCGTGAGACCAGGAACCAACATTTGTCTTCTGTCCTTTGACAAGGACAACAACTAATAAGCTACAGCTGTCATGGAACCACCCACCACCATGCCTCCTACCACGATGGCAAATCCCTCCGAGGGATTTGCCACATAAGCCCTTCCTCCCTGAGATTATTTCTTTCAAGTATTTTGTTATAAGAGAAGTAATTAATACGGACGACCAGAGCTATCTCACATTTGCATCCCTTTCCTTTTATTTTGTTTTGTTTTGGTTTGGTTTGGTTTGGAGACAGGGTCTCACTGTATAGCCATGGCTGACCTGGAACTCATAGAGACACACTTGCCTCTGCCTCTGATGGTTGGAATTAAAGGTGTACTCCACCCCTTCTAGGCATTTGTTTTGTATTATTTTCTGTCATGTTAAGAGAGTAAAAAAAATCAAGCAAGTTGGGGATTTAGCTTAGTGGTAGAGTGTTTGCCTAGCACGGCCCTGGGCTCAGTCCTCAGCTGGTGGGGAGGGGGTGGAGATGGAGTATAATGCCTAGGGGATGGCTCAGCCAGTGAGGGGCACACCTTGCAAATGTGAAGACCTGAGTCGATCTCCAGAAGCCAGGTGTAGAAAAGGAAATCTGAGCACAGTGGCATGCACTTGTGACCCCAACGGGAGGAAGTGGAAACAGGAAGATCTTGCCAGCCTAGCCTACTTGGTGAGCTCCAGGCCAGGGAGAGATGATTTCAAACAAACAAAAGGCAGACAGTGTCTCAGGAATGACATCTAAGGTTGACATCTGGCCTACGCATACATGCACGCACACAAGCACATACCTGCATGCTCACGTACACAAGCACATATGACATGCACACACAACAAGCACATACAGCAAACACACACAACATGCACACATGACCTGTACGGCTCAGGGAGCATGAATAGTTCCTTCTCCATCAGGAGCTGGTTGTTTGCTTTGCTTTGTATTCACATCAGCGTAACGAGCAGTGGTTAATATTTTCTTTGCAATTACTTACTGGAAGCCTCCGTCCATTAAGGGAATTCTTCTGGGCTACTTATGTATTTCATCTTGGTCAATGACTAACTAGGTCTCTGACATGGAAAGGTCCTCTACATACCGAGATGGTGACAATGACAATAACGTAAGGCAGTGCTGTCATTAACCTGGCAGTTGGTGATTCATAGACATCAGGCCGCTGTACGTGCTGAGCTCGCGGCACCTTGCTTACTCTCCGAGATCGCTGTGTGGTTCATACATGCCCTACAGAGAGGTGTGCGGGGCATGGACCCTTTTGCTGTTCCCCCCACCTGCAGCAGTCTTCAGTCTTCCATTATTAGGTGCTGCCTTGTGGTTACTTCATCTTTCTCTTGCATTGAGGCCACGTTGATTCGGCCTCCAACCAGTCTCTTCTGGAGGCGTTCTTTGTTCCCAGGGAATGGGTCTATTCCATGACTTTGGACGCCCCAACTACCAAAGGTTTAATGGCAGACTAGATTTCGTCTTCGAGCTCAGCTCAGGAGTCCAGTCGTGGGCGCCCCAGTCTCACGTGACTGAACTTGTTGCGAAAGTGGCAATGGTTACCAACAGCCAGAGGGTCTTTCCACAGGAACTTGCATTTGCTTCAGCGTGGCTATCAGCTGAGCTCAGACCCAGGGAAAACACTTGTCCTTTTTCCTCAAGCCCCAGACGTGACCCCTCAGCATACTCAGTTCTTATTCAAAACTAGAGTACGGGGCCAGCGAGACGGCTCAATGGGCAAAGGCACTTGTCATCAAACCTAATGACCTGAGTTTAATTCCTGGAACCCACATGGTGGAAGGAGAAAGTTCCCTTGCACAAATTGTCCTCTGACCTCCACACAAATTCTCTCTCTTACACACACACACACACACACACACACACACACACACACACCACACACACACACACACACACACACACACAGAGTAATAATTTTTTCTTTAAAAAAATTAGAAAATAGTAAGGTGTTTGTTTTGCAAGCGTAAAGACACTAGTTGAACCACAGAACTCATGTAAGAAAGCCATGCGTGATGCCACACTCCTGTAATCCAAGTGTTGGGGAGTCAGACAGGCAGATCTTTAGAGCTCAATGGCCAGCCACTCCAGAATTCATGGCAAGCTCCATCTGCAGTGAGAGACCTTGTCTCAAAACAAGGCGGTTGGCTTCTGAGAAACAATACCCGAGGTTGTCCTCTGGCCCTCGCAAGCATGCACACACATGCACCAGAAAGAACACACACACCCACGTATGTCTTCTCCGGCCAGAGTTATCACTTCCTTGGCTCCCTTCCAGAGCTGCAGACTGCTAGCATCATACATCAAGGCGGATGAGTTTGTTCTGTGCCCTTCCTCCAGGAAGTACCCACCTGCAGCAAGACTGCAGAGAGATAGGATCTCTGATTCAGACTGTGTTGGCTCTTGTCTCTCGGTCCAATTAGGGCTTCAAGCCCAGTCACGTTGCTTCTGGAAACAGGGGCCCTTGGCCTGCTCCAGCCCTGGGACTCTCACTCGGATTCACAAGGACTGCCCAAGGCTTGGGATGTGTGTCTCCTTTATTCAGCTTCTTTGAGGTCAAGTGTCCTGGGTGGACCATGGGCAAGTGAGCTCAGGTCTGGGTAGTCAGTGCTCACACCTGAAGCTGGTCCCTTACAGATTAAAATCTTCCTTGAACATCTAGGGAGGGATGGGTGAGCTCCTCTCTACCCTAGAAACATGCTTATTGGCTAGAACGGTTTCCCTCTTCTTTAACCTATTAAGACTCAATTCTCTATCCTTAAATCCCAAATAGATCCAGAAACTGGACCAACCAAAGCACGTTTCCCTAGTCATTATTTTTAATCTCAATTTTTATTTTTTCATATATTTGGGTGTTTTGCCTACTTGTATGTCTGTTCTCTATGTACATTCTTGGTATCTGTGGAGACCAGAAGAGGTCATTAGATCCTCTAGAACTGGAGTTACAGATGTGAGCCATCTGATATAAGTGTTGTACTGAGCTCCAGGCCTCTGCAAGAGCAACAGTGCTTTTAACTATAGAGGAGCCACTAATGTCCCGACATAACAAAAGTTTCCCCAAAACTACAGGGATAAACAACATAACTCTAAGGATAAACAGGTAACTTCATGTTCCTGGGTAGAAAACTAACATCCTGAATATTTCTGTTCTTCTCGATTAGATCTGTAGGTTTAAAACTATTCAATTAAGAAAAAAAATCTCAGCAGGTAAGTCAGGCATGGTGGTAGATACCTGTAACTTCAGCATCAGAGAGGCTAGAGACCTTGAGTTCAAGTCCAGGCAGCACAGCAAGACCCCATCCAAAAGCCAAAACAAAGACAATTTTAAAAAAAACAACCTCTGAGAGGTATTTCAAGGTTTGAGGACACTAAGCGAGTCTTACATAGATCTAGTCTACATGGGAAGTAGAAAGTAGAAAAAGACAAGATCTCCTGAGTAAGCTGGGAGCATGGGGACCTTGGGTGAGGATTGAAGAGGGGAGGAGAGGCAGGGAGGGGAGCAGAGAAAAATGTAGAGCTCAATAAATATCAATTTTTAAAAAGACAGAGTATAAAATTTATATGAAAAGGCAAAAGACCCCCAAATAGCCAACACAGTATTGTTGAGAAACCCACTCCAATGACTGGCACAACCTGCCCTCAAATTTTACTACAGAAAATGGTGAAGTGGCTCAGTGGTTAAGAACACTTGTTGTTCTTGCAGAAGACCTGAGTTTGGTTCTCAGTACCCACACTGGGCAGCTCACAACCCTCTATAACACCAGCTCCAGGGGATGTGACACCCTCTTCTGGCTGCTCTGGGCACTGCACACACATGGCATATGCACACAGAAACATGCACAATTGTGTGTGTGTGTGTGAGTGCACACACACATAAATAAAAATATTTTTAAAAAGACTAAAAGTTGTGTAGTATAGGCAAAAGAATAGACAAACAGCCCAATAGACTTTCTGTAACCCAGGAAGAGGCTCACACAACAGAATCCACTGGACTCTGACCAGGGAGGGAAGATTAGATTTGTCCCAAATGATGCCGAACACTTGGACTTCCACAGGCAACGCACAATGAAGAAAGAAGAATTCTAAGCACTGATTTCAAAACTTACTTCAAAGTGTATTCCAGGACTGGGGTGCAGCTCAGTGGAAGAGCACAGGCCCAGCTAGTATAAGCAATGTCCTGGGTTTGATCCTAGCACCACAATAAATAAATAAATAAATAAATAAATAAATAAATAGACAAGCGGACAAACAGATAATAGCTAGGTAAGCAAATGAATGAATCACAGCTGTACAGCAAACTCACAAAATCCCTCAAGATAAGTAGAACAGAAGAGCCGGTTAGCCGACCTCGGCAAGACAGCAGAGACACTGCCTGTGAAGGGAGGGCTGATAAACTGGGGATGGGGAGATGTTTCAACAGTTAAGAGCACTGGCTGCTCTTGAGAAGACCCAGGTTCCATTCCTACCACCCACATCATGGCTCACAGCTGTCTGTAAATATAGTTCCAGGGGAATCTAATGTGCTTCTGGCTGCTGTGGACGTGGTACATATACACACATGCAGGCAAACACTTGTACACATATGGTAAGTAATTATTTTTTTTTTTTAGTTTAAAGTTTCTGGGCAGAAAACTTTTGAAAAGCATTTATCTGATAAGGTACTTGGATCCCAAAGTATACAAGCAAAGAGGTTGGAAAGACAGCTCTTCGAGTAGAGGTTCTGCTGCTGCTAAGTCTAACGACATGAGTTTGATCCCAAGACCCACATGATGGAGGAAGAAAACAGACTCCTGAAAGTTTTCCTCTTGCTTCCTCATTCATGCGCTCTCCCCCCGCCTCTCTCTCTCCAGTAAAGAAATGTAATAAAGATATTACAAATGAGTGAGATGAAGCACATAACCCAGTTGAGAGGGATTGTCTAGCATATACAAAGCTCTGAGTTCAAAGATAAACATACCCTATACATGCCTTACAATATAGGCAAAGGTATATGTAGAAGGAAATCTCACCATCAAAGATATGCAGGTGTCAAATGGACATATGAAAAGATGCTCAGTGTCATATGGCAACTAAAGCAACAATGAGATACCACTGCATTGCTGTTAGAATAGCTAATGCTCACACGGTGACATCACCAGGGTCTGGCAAGGATGTCAGGCAGCAGAAAGCTGCTGAGCATGCAGAATGGTGGTTTTAGAAGACAGTTTGGCAGTTTCCTCTAAACCTTAGTCCGATTGACCATAGAATCCATCCGGCAACTTCATGGATGTCCACGTGAAACCTGCACACACATAGTGAAAGCACCTGCGCTGGTTAATTTAAACCGTCAACTGGACACAACCTAGACTCCCCTGGGAAGAGAGTCTCATTTGAGGAATTGTCTAGATCAGCTTAATCTGTGGGCGTCTCTGTGATAGATTGTCTAGCTTTTTAATTGACATGGGAAGACCTAGTCCAATATGGGCAGCACCATTCCTTAGGCAGGGGGTCCTGAACAAGGAGTGGAGAAACTGAGGTAGGCACGTGCAAGCAGGCATGCACGCATGTATTTCGCTCAGCTCCTGACTGTGGATATCATGCAACCAGCTGTTTCAAGCTCCTGAGGCTGTAACTTCTCCACTATGATGGACTAGTGCCTGGAATTATGAACTTAAATAAACACTTTTCTCCCCTAAGTTGTTTTTTTCAAGTGCAGTTTCAAATGCAGACAGAATGTCATGTGACTCAGGCTGGCCTTGACCTTGAACAAATGATTCTTCTGCTCCCTAGTGCTAGATTCTAGGTATAAGCCACCATACCAAGCTCTCCTTTTTTTTAAAAAAAATTATATGTGTATGGGTGTGCATGTTTGTGTGCACAGAGTTCAGAAGAGGTCTTCTAGTGTCCTCGTCTACCACCCTCCACCTGTTCCTTTAAGGCAGGGTCTCTCCATGAACCTGAAGCTCAGGTTTTCTCAGCTAGTGTGGAATCCAGCAAATCCTAGCAATCCTCTTGTCTCCGTCCTCCTTGGAGCTGGGGTGCACAAGATGCTGGCTTATAAAGAGTGCCCGTGGGGATCTGAACTCAGTCTTCCTGCTAAGCCATCTTTCCAAATCCTCTCCCCTCTCCTTTTTAAAAGACCTGTTTATCAGTCTTGCAAACACAAGGGTTTGAGTTCTACCCACAAACAGGATCTTGGGAGTGGACCCCATAGTCCAGGCATGAGCACAGGCAGCTGAGCCCCGACTCCAGAGCCCAGCCTGGTTTTCACTGGCCACTGTGCAGCAAGTGTGGGTGCTGGCACTGCTATATCTTGTTGCATTTGTTACCCAGCAACAGAACACTGATGTAATGCTGAGATTAGCAGACAGGAGCCGGAGACCTCAAGCAGGAAGTCAGGAAGCATTCTGACCTCAGTGCAAACAAAACTAGAGTCTGAAGCTTTGCCTAACTCTGCACGAGTTGGAGAAGAAACTTTTACCCTGTGTCTCCCCAAACTCTGACTAGTCTTTGTACAGACGCAAAACCATAATAAACCTCAGAGAAGACAAATTTGTATGTGAAATTTCCTGCAGCTTTGCTTGTAATAGCCGCAACCTGGCATCCGACAAAAGGCCTCCGACAGTTAAATGAGTAGACCAACCTATGCACGTTGGAAAACTACTCAGGAATTAAAACTAAAGAGGGATTGAGAGTGGCAGGAGGGCAGAAGAGTGGCCCCCAAGAAGGCTCACGCCCCAGGCTCTGGAAATCTGTGTGTGTTAGTTCCCCATAGCCCAGCACTAGTTACTCAGTACCAGGGATTCAGGTCGCTAAGCAGCCGACCTCTCCACCTCACTGGGAAATTATCAAGGATAACAGAATGAGGAATGTAATCACGAGGTGCTTATAAAAGCTGAAGTTGAGGCCTGGGAGGTGGATCTGACATGGTGACATCAGTGCCCCAATGGCCAATGCTTGCTCTGCAGGTGGACTGGGCTCAGAGCCAAGGGACACCGAGGTCTGGGAGCTGGGAGGAAAGGAGCTGGGGGTTTCCTCCTCTAATCCGGTTGACACCAGACTTGGGTTCCATGACCCCTAGGAATTCTGACCTCCACAATCCACTAAGGCCCAGCAAGTTGTTACTGCAGCTGTGGGAAACAAATGCAGTGAAATGCAGGCGATGTGGATGCAATCTCAAAATAATCACGCTGAGTGCCGGAAGCCAGACAAGGACAGACACATGACGTCTGGTTCCATCTATATAAAACTTTAGCTCATCTGCAGGGACAAGATGATCAGAGTCTGCTGGGGAACTTTGTGGGTGGGGAGGGAGCAGCATGAAGTATGGGGCATTGAAGATGCCTGCACTGTGTCAGGGGACGTATCCCAGAATGTCTTAGGTGTCCAAATCCCAATATGTTCGGTTTCCTGTGTACAATTGGGCTACAAGAGAGGCGTTGATAAACACTTGCTGAAAACGGGATGGGAACAAAACATGGCTGATATCTGGCTCAGAATGTGGGAGAGTTGGTTAGGGGACACTGCAGTGTTCTCACACAGCAAGAAGGAAAGAGGGGTCTGCACCTGCCAGGTAGGTCCCTAGGGTGGAGGTGGGGGTAGAGCTGCTGCCACTCCACGATCAAGACAGGCTAAGGTTGTGAGGGTTTGTGTCTGGGTAGGTGGAGCCCTGGAAGTTTCCAGTAGTCCTGCAGAAAGCAGAAGAGCCTGTATAAACTAGCTGTCTCCATCACCACGCTGCAGCGAGCGGACCCAATTGTGGGGCTTAAAACAAAGCTAACGTCACGAAGTGAGAGAGGTTATCTGATTCAGGCCCAATGGCCAATCATAAACGCCTTAACCTCTGATTCTGGGATCATGTAGGCATCTTTGGGGCTAATTCCAGCCCAGGACAAGACAGTGAACTAAGAAGCGGGAGGGACAGAGATAGAAGGTAGAGGCGTGGGCAGATGCCCATATGGGTGAGTGGCAGTGGGACTGCTCTGTGGGCCTCAGGGCGTGGGCCTTCCTCCTAGTCCAGCAGTGGTATGCGGCTGAGTGTTGTCTGTGGGCTAGAATCTCTCGGGTTCAGGACCTGCAGGCTCTTCCTGCCCAGGCCTAGCAAGGAGAGGAATGGAACTGGCAGGACCTGAGAGTCCCTCCACTCCGGTGTCTACAGAAGTGAGGCCCTGTGTTGGCACATCCTGCACTAGGGTACCACAGCCTTGGACCCATCAGGGATCCTGATGTCTGACTCATCGATACAGTTTCTAAATGGGAGAGCCCAGTCACAACTCTGATGGAGACAAGGACTACCTCAAAACCGCACAGGTCCAGACTAGGAGATGCCGTGTCCTTGAGCAACTTCCTCCTGTGGGTGGCCTGGAGTGACCTCATCTGGGGCACAGGGACAAGGCCCAGCCTTGGGCAAGGGTGGAGGGGATGAAAGAAGACAGTCTGGTGGCTGTGGTGTGGTCTATGGATGTGAAAGGCAGCTGGGGGCCACCATCTACAGGTAACTCTTGCCCTTCATCTTGATCTCACCGTGGTATTTCCTCTGAGGTCTGAAATGTCACCTCCTAGCCTAGGCTTTCATGCACTCTGCTCAAGTCCACACATGAAATGGGCAGGCCAGATGTTATCTTTGTCCTCTCCTGTGGCAAAATACCCAACAGAAGCAGCTGAAGGGACGGAAACTTTCCTGTGGGTCAGTGTTTTGCTTTTGGTTTCTCTTTTTTGATTGTTTGTTTGTTTGTTTGGTTGTTTTTGTTTTTCGAGACAGGGTTTCTCTGTAGCTTTTGAGCCTGTCCTAGAACTAGCTCTTGTAGACCAGGCTGGCCTTGAACTCACAGAGATCAGCCTGTCTCTGCCTCCCGAGTGCTGGGATTAAAGGTGTGCACCGCCACCGCTCTGCTGCTTTTGATTTTTCTTTGAGACAGGGGTCTCAGTACGTCGCGCAGGCTGGCCTGGAGCTTGCTGAGGTTTACCTGCCTCTGCCTCCCAAGTGCTGAAATTAAAGGCGTGCGCCACCAGCTCCAGCTCTGGCTCACAAACAACTGTAGTGGGGGAGGCATGGTGGCAGGAGAATGAGGCAGCTGGTCACATATAATCTGCCAATGGGAAACAAAGCAAGATAAACACCACTGCTCAGCATTTTCTCCCCTCTGGGCCATGGAATGGTGCCACTCAATATTTAGGGTGTCTTCCCATCCCAATTAATCCCATCTAGAAAATCCCTCACGTACAGAGGTGTGCAGAGGTGTGACTTCTGTGTGATTCTAGGCTCTGTCACATTGACAATCAACATCAATGACCACAGACCCATAGCCAGCAGGGCAGATGACTGCACCTCTCTGCACCCCTTGGAATATCTCTGGGGACACAGCCTAGTTGGAAGCGGATATCCACAGTGGCCTCTTCAGGGGAAGGACCTGACAAACCTGGCCTCTAAGGCAGGAAGACCATCTCCTGCAGCCAGAGCCTGGGTCAAAGGCCGCGCTGCAGAGCATCTGTGCAGGATTTACTTCTGAAAAGGCTCTGACCCATGGGGAGATTCATTTCTGTGCATGTGGGGTGGTCATCTGTATCCAAGAGAGGAAGGGGCTGCCTTCCTGAGGACCAGAGTTGGGGTCGAGGTGCCAAGGCCAGCACCACATGACAATACCAATGTAGGGGCAGCAAGAACAGCTTCCAGAAAGGGAAGGAAGTTGCTGGCTGGCATGAAATCTGCAGGAAGAGCCCTGGTCATGTGCTCAGAGGTCAGCACCCTGGGGCCAACAGTCACATGGTGATGGACACTCAGAGAGGAAGTGGTCTTTTTCTGTCCTTAGGCTTATCAAGTGTGACAGCTTGGGGTCAGATGCTCATCACCAGCCCTGCTAAAGTCTGTCTCTGCCAGGTCCCCCACAGCACACCCCTCCCTGGGCAACTACAGAGATGGCCATCTCTCTGCAGTGCTCAGTCTGAAGAAGGCCTTGTGTACACAAGAGTGAAGCCATCAAAGTTCCTCCCATCCCTTCTTGGCTGTCTCTTGGCCTTGTGCTCAGTAACCTAGCTTTCTTTCTGTGTCCAGGAGCCAGCTTGGATGCCCACACAGCATCACCCTGAAACGAGGGAGAACCAAAGAAAGGTCCCTGTCCTACTGCGGACGCTCCATCCTGGGAGGGGGTAGGCACTGACTTTGGATACACTGGTACAAACCCCACCCAGAGGCTGGCTCCCATTGGACTCCAGGCTGTCATAAGAACACCCGGAGGAGAGGCCTGCTGTGATGGGGCCATGCAAACCCCACTATTCTCTTCCTGCTCACTGACCCCACAGGTGAAGCTGTCTCACACTGTACTACTCCTGGAAACCCAGTGCAGAAGAGAGAGATAGAGGGATCCAGTGTCTGGGCTGTGACCACTAAGGGACCCTGTTTCCAGCGCTACCAGCAACCCCTGACCTGCCTAGACCGGACAGAACCACACCCTTCTCTGCAGCATTCACACCTCAACTCTTCTTTGCTGAGGCTCCCAACATGGTGCCCCACAGGGTAACCTTTTGGTATACCTGAGTATGATGGACTCAGGGAGTTTGGGGACCCCTTGCCACCCCTTCCCGTCTTCTTGCCTCTCACCCTCTCTCTCTTAGAGGGAGGGCACAGAAGCCAGAGGCCCTGCTCAGGTCCAGACATGAAACCTAACTATTGCCCAAGCTTTACGCCTCTTGTGACAACTAACCACAGAGTTCTTGTCTTGGGACCTTGATTCCAGAAGGTTTTGTACCAGATCCCCCTGCAGGGAAGGTGTCGCTAGCCTAGGCTTTCTGTCTTTCTTTCTTTTTTGTTCTTTTCTCTTTTTTTGGTTTTGGTTTTGTTTTTTTTCTCGAGACAAGGTTTTTCTGTAGCTTTGGAGCCTGTCCTGGGACTAGCTCTTGTAGACCAGGCTGGCCTCGAATTCACAGAGATCTGCCTGCCTCTGCCTCCCGAGTGCTGGGATTAAAGGCATGCACCACCACCACCCAGCTGCTAGCCTATGCTTCTAACTCCCTCAGTAGACAAGGATGACTTTGAATTTCTGATCCTACTTGCTTACACTTCCCAAGCACTAGGATTATAGGTGTGCACCACACCTGGCTTATGTGGTATTAGGGATGTGCCCAGGGCTTGGTGCATACTAGGCAAGTACCAGTGGAGCTACACTTCCATTCTTCAGGCTCTTGTTTCCGAAGGCTCCAGGCTAAGTATAGCTGAAGTTGAATAAATGTCATTTGTTAGAACTGTGGAGTCCCTATGGCAGGAGGGAAGGGTTCAGTTACTCATATGAAGTCCTCCCCTGTGCCCTGCTTGTGTTCCTTGATCTTAGCTGTGTGTGGAACTCACCCACTGTGCTCTAACCTTGGGCACCCTTCCTTCCTGGCACACAGGCTAAGATCAGGCTACTCCTGGGAGCCCTCTGGCCCTGCCTCTGGAACCCCACCTGGTATTGCATTTTTCTCATGCTCTGCCTATCCCCTCTGGCCTTGGGAGACAAAGTCTCTCAGCTTTGTGTGTGCAACCACACTGGGACAGAATGGGTAGGTGACCCACCCTGCACTCATGAGAGCCACAAACCGACCGTAGAGATACTAAGGCCTGCAGAGGTGAAGGGTTTACCCACAGCTACAGGGCTGGCTAATCTATCCTTACTGTTACAAGTGAAGCAGGGACACGCAGAGGACAGTATTGTGTCACCTCCAGCATCGCTCTCCACAGTGAGAAGTGGGCTCTCAGATTTATCTCTGAGATGTACTGGCCCATCGTTCCACCCAGCCTTTACCGGGGCCATCCATCCAGGCCGGAAGAGCTGGGGCTCTGTTCAGGGATGGAGGGGACAAGTGGCCCACCCACCACTCCCTTTCCTCCTGAGTCATTGCTCCAAGAAGGGGGTGTTGTAACCCCAGACCCGTTGACCCAGCTGCCTGGGAGGAGCAGGTGCCACAGGAAGCTGGTATCCCAAAGTCAGAAAGGTACTGACCGCTGCCACCAGCCTACCCTGGGGAACAGGCCTTGTGGCTCTGGGTGGAGGGCAGACATATAAAGTCTTTTCCTGGAGCCCCTGCAAAACAGGTTCCTGGGCAGGACTGAAGGATGAGTCCCTGCCCTGGCCTCCCAGGAGCCAGCACTTTCCTACCAGGCTCATGCATGACAAGGTCATACCAGGGTTGATATGGCCTTGCCGCAGGTATAGGAGCTGGACCACAGTCATAAAACAGGGAGGCTGGGCTCTCTCCATCCTTTCAGTCTGCAGCAGGGACACACTCTGTAAGGCAGGATGGCCTGTGGCCTTCAGTGTTGGGAAGTCAGGATTTCCCCAAGGTCTAGGCCAGAGCAACTGGCAATGGAGTTCAGACAGGTTTCTCTCCTGCTGAAACATTGGTGGCCATATCTGCAGTGATGTTGATGGTGGCCATAGCTATAGGTTGGGTCACCTACCCACTCTGTCCCAGTGTGGTTGCACACACAAAGCTGAGAGACTTTGTCTCCCAAGGCCAGAGGGGATAGGCAGAGCATGAGAAAAATGCAATACCAGGTGGGGTTCCAGAGGCAGGGCCAGAGGGCTCCCAGGAGTAGCCTGATCTTAGCCTGTGTGCCAGGAAGGAAGGGTGCCCAAGGTTAGAGCACAGTGGGTGAGTTCCACACACAGCTAAGATCAAGGAACATAAACCGTAAGAAGGAAAATAAGATTACAGAATTTAAAAAGATAAAAGTCCAGAGGCAAAAGGTAGTTGGGATAATTTAAGATAAGAAAAGCAGGCAAGAAACAAGCTGAGCTAAGGTAAGGCATTCATAACTAAGAATAAGCCTCTGAGTGTGATTTATTTGGGAGCTGGGTGGTGCGCCCCCCAAAAGCCACAAGAGTAAAAGTCACATGACAGATGGCATCTGTGGAGTTCTCTGGCTCTGAAGTGAACCCAGGCCAGCCCTGGTAAGTCTCTATGATGATCGTTTGACTATCCTGAATACACAGTCCAGGCTGCCAGCCCACCCCCAGAACCTGTCCCTTCTGATCTTCCTGTGGACCCATATCACATGACTCTGACCACCTAGCTTCACCTCTCCATCCCCTCATCCTCAGGGCCCAGCCCTTCATCGTCTTACGCTTCTCCCAGAACCTCGTCTTCCACCAATCGTATCCTCCTGCAAACTTCACAGTTTTTCTCCAGCATCATTTTCTTGGTCCCGGGGATTCCAGTGATGGGTCCAACTCCCAGATACCACGTGCTGTCTACTCCAAACACAGCCTTCTCCATTTCCACCAATCATGCCTTGGTAGCTAGAATAACATCCCATTCTGAGGTGTCCTTTTTTGGGTTCCTGGCAGCTGAGATGGAAGAGGGGAACTCACAGTGTAAAATACGGGTCCTTCCAGAGAAAGCAAGATGGTTGCTGGAGATGTGAGGGAGAAAGTGGAGTAGAGAGAAATCTTTGGAGGCTCAGGGTGGGGTCTTAGCCTTGGACTTTAGGGAAGAAGGGAGCAAGAAGTCTCCTCCAGCTCTCCGAGACAGCACAGTATGCTCATAAGACAGCAAGCAGCGCAGAGCCATTGAGTTTGGACTTCTGGACGCTGGAGTTGCAAGAGAACAAGGATGTGTTGTTTTAAGTCCCACAGTTTGTATTCCCTTAAGACAGCAGCAGCCATAGGACACAGACACAGGCAGGAAGCAGCATGACATCTGTGTCCCAGCATCTATAGCCTTTGTCTCATTCCTTCTCCTCCCTGGCCCCCACCCTGCCTCCTTCCTTCTCTACATTTTACAGTCCTGAGGATGCAATGCATGGTTTCCTGTGTTCCAGGCAAGCACTCCTCTGCTGTCATTCCCAAGCTCTCCTCCTATTCTTGATGCCATAGTCTCAGTTCAAGCCTGTTCTCTTCCACTTTAAGAGTGGGGCTCTAGCTTCTGGGGCTCTCAGCTGCCTGGTTCTGGCCCTTCCTACTCTCCTCCCCACCATGGGACTATGTGGCAAGATTGCATGGCTTCTGACCATCAAGGTACCTCCCAGGGCTCCTTCCCCTAGCCTGTCTGTCTCATCACAGTCCTCTAGAAGCCAAACATGGGATATGAGGAGGAAGGGAAACTTATTTTAAACAACTGGCTACAGTTGAGGAGTAGCTGGACCTCCAAGAAGAGGGAGGAACACTTGCTCCTGGGGATGCATTTTTCTTTAAGGTGTTTACCTGATTGAACATGGCCTGCTTATATCGTGGGCTTTCCTCATGACCTGCTGAGAACAATGTTAATTCCATTAGAAAATACCTTCACAGGAACATCTAGACTGCTAGATGTCTACTAACATCTCGGTACACACACACAAAAATTTGACATCACACCCAGAGCCAACAAGAAGGCATCGAGCACGGGCAAGTGTTCCATCTACCCACGGGTGACGGTGATGGAACTTGTGTAGGCGCTAAGTGCAGGCAGAGTAAATTTGCCTCCTGCCTCCCCCAACCCAGCTTCATGCCCACATGCATGATTCATGGTCCACTAGTTGACCCTGTCATCTCTGGGGTCCTCACAAGCCTTCCCCCACCTACCAGGCTCCTGGAGACTTCTGCCCCTCAGGGTCTCTGTATGCTGTTCCTCTTGACCTCCTATCCAGCCTTTTTGTAGTCGTCTATAAGGTACGCATGCCTGTGGGCTCCTGGGGTGTCCATATGACTAACAGATACCCAGCTCCCCCAGAACAGCCGAGATGGAGGAATACCACACCCCAGGGTTTGACCCTTAGGCTCAACCTCTCCAGAGGGTTTATGGGTCACTGGAACCCTGGACTTCTCTTCACCAATTCTCTTCTAGTGTCTGCTCTCACCCCTATACCCTACACCTACCAGTAATTAGTCTTAAGCCAGAGGCCCAACTCTGAATTGCCAAGTTGTCACCTATGGTCACTCACCCCAAAGAAAGCAGCAACATGGTAAAGCGGCAAAGAAGGGATTTTAATTCCCAAAGCCATGTTGAAAAGATGCACTTCAGGGCACTGGTGAGAGCTCTGAATCTAAACAGGAGGAACTTAGCAAGGTGAGAGGTGGGCTGGGTGACTGGTTCTGGTTCAGCTGTGGTCCTGCTGGCCATATCTCATTTCTGGCTCTGTAAGGTGATTTGAAGGTGATTGCTCTTGCTTGGGGATGATCTCTTTGTGATCTATCTGCAGGGCTCTGCTGTTCCTGGAAACCAAGCTGGCCTCATGTTTGGAACAATCAGCAGAGACCTTCAGGCACCCTAGGAATCTTGGACATTGTTAGGGCTGAAGGCAGATCCTTAGTTACCTTTGTATTAAGGGAAGCCCCCTACCTTAACTATGCCAGCTGTCCCATCCCTGCTCCTCCCCCCAACAGCTAAAGTCCCTCCTTTCAGCTAACCCATGGCTTGTTCTTTCAAATGGCCTTAGATGCCCCCTGAAAAACTTGTAGGGAAACTTGTTGGGTGCCAGGAAGCCACACCCCCTTCCTCCTAGGGCCTGAGTTGCTGGGCCTTGAGGTCTCAGATCAATGACTCAGCCAAGAGGGGGAGGGGCAAGGAGGAATGGGGTGACTCAGCATCTCATCACAAGGTTGGAGGTTGGGGTGAAACCATTTCCCACTTAGCATTGGGGCCACCCACAACCTTCTATCTTCATTTCCTCCGTCTACCCCTACAGCCCACCCCTGTACTCAGAGAGTCTATGGGCATCTCAGTGCTTGGTGGGGGTCAAGGAGATCTGGACATGGCCCCTCCTTGTGTTATTTAATGACAGCTAATGAGACAAGGGTCTCAGAGCCTACCTGCAAGGCTGGCAGACCTGGAGGTTAACTCCAAGGAAAGCTTACACACACACACACACACACACACACGCACGCACGCACGCACGCACACGCACACTGAAGTCTCTTTCCATCCTGATGTCCTCAGTTTATACCCAACCCTCTGTAGAGAGTGGAGGCAGAAAGAGAGAGAGAGAGAGAGTAGGGGAGGCTGGGTGGGACTGGGGCATGTTGGGGGGTCACCTTGAAGAGGCAGCATGCAGAGGGAAACCTGTAAGCTGACCCGAACGAAGCCAGCCAGAGCTGAGCTCTGCCTGACCACACATCTTGGCAGTGAGTAATAGAGGTTCACTAGCAGAACTCAGGCCAGCTGATGTGAGACCGGAACCAGGGTGACCTATAGAAGGCCTGTAGTCCAGGAACCCCCAACCAGAAGCCTTTATAGACATTTCCCAACCTCCTGCTGGAGCTGGAAAAATGAGGAAATGGGGCCTGGGAACTGGCTCAGAGGGGCACCACCAGGGACTCAGACAGCATGGAAACCCTACTCTACTCTTTGTTACCCTTAACTGAGAGCTCAAAATACACAGGACCAAAGGCAGTCAGAAGCCTACCTCTGAGGCCTAGGCTGCTCCTTCTGTCCTGAAGAAGTCCTCAGATACATGTTTGCCTTCCTCTCCACGCTTCTCTGGGCTCACACTGCTTCAAATGTTTAGCTTTTCTGTTGGCAATGTGCATCTCTGGGTCCTCACGTCATGACTCCATAGCTCAATTCTGTCACCCTGAATCCTGTCCTCCCCTGTGGACACATACCACTCTTTTATCCAACTACTTTCTGAAGACATCTGGGTCCCTTCAGATTGGTGCCATTGTGAATAAAGTCCCCACTGTCCTGCATGTGTGAGTTTTTGTGGGAACATACGTTTCTTTTCTGTTGTCTCTTGAGGCAGGATCTAGTGGCCCAGACTGCTCTCCGACTCTCCTCGCAGTCACAAGCCTTCATGCCCCACTTCAGTCTTTAGCTTCTCCAAGTAAATACCCAGGAGAACAATCGCTGGATTGTACAACAAGAGGACATTTGGTTTTGAAAGAGAACAGCACACTGCTTTCCAAAGTGGCTACGCCATCCTGCATCCTCACCACAATGAGTGGGACTGCCCACTACGCCCCTGCCCTGCCTTAAACCAATGTCGTCATCCTTTTGGATTTGGGCTACCTAGTAGGTGTGCAGTGGTGTCTCATTGTTGTTTCAATCTGTAATTCCCTGGTGACAGCAGGTGCCAGGCATCTATTCTGAATAATTGCCTTTGAGATTCTGTCTTTGGTCATGTAATTGTTTAGACAAGTTGGCCATTTTTGTTTATTTTTTTATTTTGTTTTTTTTTTTAAGAAAGTGTCCCACCCTATAGCTCAGACTGGTCTGGAACGCACAGCAATCTCCTTCTGACACCTGCTATTTAAACAAACCTGCTGATTCCCAAGTCATGGAGAAAGGCATCTTTTTGTTTGCTCCCCGCTAAGTCTCCAGTGCCTCTGGGATTTATCGATTGCTCAGTTTGATGCGAGAGAAGGATCATTAACTCTACTGCAATTGCAGCTATTTCAAGGTTATCTTTCCTCCACTGCCCTTCCTATCCCCTGGACAGATCCACGGGTGGCACTCTTCCTTCACTGCCACCCACGTCTCTGTCAACACAGTCCTGTCTTGATTACCGAACAGAACAGTCACCCCCTCTTCACTGACATGACTGGCGTCCGGTTCAGATTGCCAAATCTCAGTGTCTCGTGGTGGCTTCTGTCTTCCACCCCACATATCAGCAAAGCTGCCTAACCTTGTGGCCACTCCTCCCATAAGACACTTTCTTCGGGGCTCCCAGGCACTCCTCTCTCTTGGCCTCTGCCTCCAGATGAGTACTGTTTGGTCTCCTTCGTTGTGTCCCCTCATTTTAGCCTCGTATTGTTGGGAAGCTCCAGGGCTTGATCTTTAGATCGCTTCTGTGCACAGGTTTTGCACACCCAGCACTTAGCTTCACCCACTCTGATTGGGATGAAGCCCTGAATGAGGATGACGTACTGCTTCCTTTTTCCTGGACAGCTGCTGCATCTCTCAGTTGCCTTCATCCTCTCCTGAGCACCCAGTGTCCCTGTCTACTTCTCCCCCATCTCTTTCTCTTCTCTCCTAATAGACCAAGACTCGAGCTACCTTCTGGCCTCTTTACTTTCCAGTGTCTTTGGCTCTTGTTCACCTCCTTAGAGCTGCTCAAATGAGGGCCCTGTGACTGCAATACCCCCTGACTTCCTGCACCCCATTTCTGTGCCAGCTTTCGAGGTCTGCATGAACTGCCTGGTTCCTATTCTGTCTCTCCTCACCTGACGTATAGACTCCAGGAAGGCAGGACTTTCTGCATTGTTCCCTTTTCCGGACACCCAGGGCAGAATCTGGCATGCAGTTGGTATTTCGTAGTCATGGGAACTCAAGACAAATGCACCAGTACTGGGAGGGCCTGACCCATGAGGCATAGAGTGGCCCCTGGCAGGCTGCGAAGTGCAAGTCCAGGAAAGTAGCTTCTGATCACCTGAGCCTGGGCTGTCTCACCTTGGAGCCAAGGCTGGGGATGGTCTCTAAGCAGTGAATATCTCCACGAGGAGGAACAGCTACATAGAGGGTGCTGGGCAGGTCTGCTCTCCTTTCTGGCCTTTCTTCCCTCATTGCTGGACTGATGTGTGATTCCTCTCTGTATGCTATGAATATGTTTTATTACCATTGGTTAATGAAGAAGGTCCTTTGGCCTATGGCAGGGCATAATATAGGTAGGCAGGAAAACTAAACTGAATGCAGGGAGAAAGAAGGCACAGTGAGGCAGATGCCATGTAGCTGCCGAAGGAGAAAGATGCCAGAACATTGCTGGTAAGCCACAGCCTCGTGGTAAAATATAAAATAATAAAAATGGATTAAGAGATAAGAGCTAGCTAAAACATATGCCCGAGCCATTGGCCACACAGTGTTGTAATTAATATAGTTTTTGTGTGATTATTCGGGTCTTGGTGGCCGGGAAATGAATAAGCCATCTTGATTTACACTGGACCGTTTGTCAAATGGACAGGAAAAGCCTGGGGTGGGGAAGATGCTAGAGAGCTCCCCAACCTGAGGGCCCAGCCTTTAGGGAGGACCCAGGGCCACTCCTCTTTCTGGAGGGAGCTCCATGTGTGTAACTGCACAGGTTGGATATCTAGGCTGGCTTCTTTCCCACCTGCCTCTTCATTCCCCTCACACCATGCAACAGATAAGCCCCGTGTCCCCACTGAATGCAACTCCTCTGGCCTGGAGCTCCTTGGAATCCCTGTGCGCTGTCATAAGCAAAGGGTCCTTCTAAATCCACAATGTCGACATATGGTATAGGAGGCAAGGGCCGTGGGCCTTGCTAAGTGTATCTCCAAACCAAAGGTGGATGACGAAATTCAGAACGCCTGGGGCTGAACACATTGACCCTCTTCCTTCGCTGACTGGGGAGTGCCAAAGGCAAGCCTGGCTCAAAGAGGGTTCCAATCAGCCTCACAAGCCCAGAGAGCCTGGGAGCCTGAGACAGGCAGAGAAGGAGGGAGTACTCCAGTATCAGGGTGGGTGGGTGGACTCAGGAGTTCTAGAAGCTGTGGCCCACCGCTGAGTGCTGTCAGTTAAGAGAAGATCAGAAGACACACACCTCAGCCTTCACCTTTGAGCCTCCCAGGTCCTGTGGGCTAGCAACTGTAGGAGCAGGTGCATCCAGGTATTCACACACAGAGACTGCGGGACTCCTACCATGTACCAGGTATGGGAAAGCCCAGGGACAGAGGCAGCTAATACTCCTTGAAGAGAATGAAATGCAGAGGGTGTCTGGGGTGGGGGTGACCTATCGACATTTTACCTTGTAGCTGCACAGGCTGGATATCTAGGCTGGCTTCCCCTACCTGCCTCCTCATTCCCCTCAGGCTACACACCAGATAAGACCTGCATCCCTACTGACTGCAGCTGCTCTGGCCTGGTGTTTGGGTCAGCCTCACACAGGAGCACAACTGACTGCTGTGTCCTGCCTCTAGAGTCATGCTGACACACACTGTCTGTTCCCTTCAGCAGCCTGGTCATTTTATAGACGTCTATATTAGACCTGAGCACCCTGCAACACTATCTGGGGCAGGGCTAGGGGACCCAGCATGGTGTCCCAGAGGATCCTATACCTTGCCCACCCATGGTCCAGCAGTTATCTCTAGATAGCATCCTAGAAAGCAAGTAACGACTCCAGGCCAGGTCCAGTCTTGGATACCAGAGGATAGTCTTAAACCCAGAGATAGCTGCCTTAAGCTCTTGCCTCACATCCAAGGTTAGGTAATGTTTGGAGTGCTGACTGTGGAGGCAGGGTCCAGGCTGCGCTCACACACTGTGGCGGTAACACTGACCCTGAGTGGGTAGCCTCGACAGAGGTCAAGTGCCCAACTTGGTGCCAGAACCGATGAGAATTGCAGCCCTGAAGCCGGGAACCGGAACAGCTCATAGAGTGGGACATATGAACTGTACGGGCAGAACATGCCCCAAAGAGCTTACTGGATCAGACCCTTGCAAAGGCCCTCAGTGTTCCTGTCCTTGCTTGGATATTACCTCTCAGAGAGGACATTCTCCTTAAATGCCTCTCCAGGCTGGGAACTCCCCATGATGGGGAGATGGACCCCGGCTGTCTCCAACAGCACCTAATTCAGTTGCTGACACCAAACAGGTAGTTAAGGAGTGAGTTCGTGAAGACCCAAAGTGTAATCACAATCCTGGCCTCTTCTCCCTGTGCACTCCCTTCACCTGCCTTCTCTGCAAACTCACAGATCCGGGACTTTTATATCACTAGATGCATGGTCCCAGGACAGTGCTACATTCTGAATCTGCATGCTAGGTGTTCTAGCCCGAGGAAAAGGGGCATCTCTCTGGGGAGGTGAGTAGGCAGTGGACCTTTAAAGAGAACGGTGGATGCGGGTCCAGAAAGGCTCCAGGGAAAGAACACAGGAGGGAAGAGGCTTGGGTTTAAGCTGGTGTCCCGGAGAGGGTCAGGGCCCAACATCTAGGTAATGAGAATCTTAGTTCTGCAAGAAGACAGGTGGAGGGGGAGGGACAGCGCCGAGGGAGGGGCTCCCCCCCACGGACGCTTCCGGGACTAGGACGGGCGCGGTCTTCCTTCTCCCACGTGATCTGCATCCAGGAATTCTCTGGTCCCGGGAAAGTCTGCGGGCGCGCTCCAGATCGGCTGTACGCAAGGCTGGAGCAGCGCACGCCGGCGCCCGGGAGGTGTGGTAGGCGGTTCCCGGGTCGTCCCGCCCCGCGCCCGCGTCCCACGTGACCTGTTCGGGGGCAAACAAGCGGTCAGCTGACTTCACGGGACTGCGGCGTCATCCCGGCTATAAGCGCGCGACCTTTATCACACAGCTTCGCTCTTGCCGGGCCGCCGCTACCATGCAGACCCCCGGCTTCTTGCTGCTCGCTCTCGGCCTCCTGGCCGCGTCTGCCTCCGCGCTTATCAGGTGAGGACCCGGCCTGTTCCGGTGATGTGGGGCCTGTCCTCCGTAGTCGCGAGTGCTGGAATGCACCTGTGCTCTCAGCCCGGCCTTCCACAGAGCCCTGCAGACTGTGGGGCGAGAGACTCAGAATGGAGGGGTCTCCTGGGTCCCCCTTTACTCCTGTGGTCGGACGGGAGGAGACAGTAGGGTGGCCACAAATGAGTTTGGCTCTAACCTCCCCAGCACGGGGGGTTTCCGAGGAGCAGTGCTCCATCATGGGTGGGATTGTGGTGACTACCAACTCAGCTGTGGAAGTCGGAATACCAAGTCTGCTCGTGTCCCCCAGAACCTGGGCAGGGCTTTCCTTTTAAGGGACCCTGTTTGACAGCTGTGCACAGGTGTTTACTGAACAGAAGTTTACTCAAAAATGTTCCCACTGGTCCTGGGTGGTGAATCTCTCCTCCTCCCTCCTGAGTCGCACAAGTCCCAAGAGAGAGGAGGTATTGGAGTGGCTCAGTTCAAATACCTTGGGTCTGAGGTCAATCCCATAAGGCGCCTCTCAGGCCTTTGGACTCAGCCTTTGTGGTGGCCAGTGTCTTCCCACTCTGTGATGGAGTCCTATTGTGGCAGGTGGATGAGTCCACAGGTTGCTGGGGCAGAGCTGGCTCAGCCGGCTGGGCACCAGGGCTGGGTGGGAAGAAGTACAGCCTGTAGGCTGCTAGCTGGGGGTGGGTAGCCTCAGTGGAGCCATTGTAGGGAGTGGCCCGGGCTTGATCCTGCCCTGGCCTTGCCCTCCCTACCCTCAGGCCGGTCTTCTCTGAGGAGAGGTGGCATTACCAGTGAAGGGAACTCCAGACTCCCAGGGACTAGGCACCAGAATCAAAGCCACTCTTATGATTCTCGGGACCTTGGGCTGTTGGCATGTTTCTTGTCCTCTGCAGGATGTGTGCCCCCCACCCACTCCCAGGCCAGAAGCCTGGCTCTTCCGGTCCACCACTCTTAGGCAAGACTCCTCCTATCTCTCAAGAGCACTCCCTCAGAGTGCCAGGAAAGGCCAGCTGTGACCTTGAATACAGATTCCCCGGGGCAGGGAAGGTTCACCAAGTGATTGCAGACTCAGGCCAGCTCTCCTTAGGAGCAGGGAGCAAGCTGGGGGTGGAGAGGTGACCTGGAGGACGGGTGGGGACTCCTCACTCTGCTGTCTAATGGAAGAATTCCCTATTTAGGGAGCTGCAACAGAGCTACAAGGAACATGTGTGGGCCATGAGTCTGTGTGGTGGTAGGACATGTAGGTGTACCTGGGTTAGGGTGCTGGGCTTTATGAAGGGTAGCAGGGCCAGCTAGCAAGCTTCTGCACGGTTAGGGGAAGAACACCCCAGGGAGGTCAGGATGATACTGTCACTGCAAGCCTGGGGTAGGGGGCACATCTTTGTAGAGTTCATGTGGCAACAGATGTCACTAAGGGCCACCAAGTTCAGTGGTTTAGTCCTGGAGTCCTGTGTGCACCTTGCTTTGGATGCAACTGTGCCACCACCTTCTCTTCCTGCAGGGTTGGGTTCCCTGGGGCACAGGGCACAAGTGCCTGGTTACACCCTAAACACAGCCCACTAGCCACTAACCCAGGAAAGGCTAGAGTAGGCTGACAGAGAGGACTGGGGACCAGTGTGTATGTTGTTTTGCCTCTGAAGTGAGAACCACCTGACGGGGATGTGATTGGTGAAGGGAAGGGCTGGGCACACTAGCCTGTGCTTGAATGTGGGGAGTGGGGCAGGCTTCTGTGAGGGTGAACTGAGGAGTCTGTGATGGTGATGGCCCTTAGCTGATTTGGTGGGCCACTGGGGCAGGCGTTTATTAAATGTCATGGCCAGTTTGAGATACATACTTTGAGATATAGTGGACATAGTTTGCTAGAAGCACCGAGGAACACAGTGATGAGAAGTCATTGTGGATTAAGAGGCCTACCCTAGCCTGGCCTGGAGTATCCTTGGGTGGGAGGTGGGAGAACAATAGTCAGAGCTGTGCCCTAACACACTCCTGTCCCATCTTGACAGAATCCCCCTGCACAAGTTCACGTCTCTCCGTCGGTCCATGACGGAGGTAGGCGGCTCTGTGGAAGACCTGATACTTAAGGGTCCCATAACCAAGTACTCCATGGAGTCACCTGCTGAGACCAAGGAACCAGTGTCAGAGATACTCAAAAACTACCTGGATGTGAGTGGGGTTGGTTTTGGGGGCTTGCTTTGAGGGGGGAACGCGTAAGGGACTAGCTTCCTGGGATCAGAGCACTTAGTTGGCAAGGTGGGCTTGCAGGTTCAGCCATGCCATTCCTTGCCCGACAGCTCTTCATTCCTGCCACCCTGCAACCCTTGCTCCTCCTGTCTTGACAGGGGCCTGCTCAGGCTAAAGGGTAGGTTAGGATGGCCTTGCTTGGTCCTTGCAGAAGGTTCTTCCTGGGTCTTGAGCTTTTTTCTTTGTTTTGTGTGTGGTACTAGGCCTGAGCCTAGGTCCCCATGCAGGATGGGCCAGTGCTTAGTCATTGAGCTACATCCCCAGTCATGCCCTCCCCAACCCCACATTAAGTCTCAAACACTGACTTTTCGGTTCACAGCTGGCTTTCTAGCTCAGAACTCTCAGGAGCATCCCATGGTGTTAAGTCTAGTTTTGGCCTGAGCCTGCCCTAGGGCTGGGGGAGCAGTTAAGTACCATCACTTTGTCATCTTCCCCAGGATCTACCTCCTCCTTGCTTTTTTTAATACCCCACCCTCTTCCTGGGAATTGAACTGATTAGGGCCTTGTACATGGTGGGCAATTGCTCTGCCACTGCCCTGTGTACCCACCTCTCTTGTATTTTGAGATAATTGCCCAAGCTAACCTTGAACTTGGAATCTCTTATCTTGGCCTTCTGAGCAGTTGAGATTACAGACCTGGCTCAGCAGCCCTCTGTCTCTGAAGGGAAAACAAGCTCTGAGGGAAAACATTCTGCAAGTCCCAGCTCTGTGGAAGGCTCTGGGCCAGAACCTGGCATCTCTTATGCCCCTGCCTCCAAATCGTATAAGCCCAGGGTGGCTGTGCAGCCCTGGACTTTGTGGCCCACTGGGCTGAATTGGCAGTGCCCTCTGTCTTGCCTGTCCCGAGCTGTGGCAGTGACAGGAAGCATGAGGAAGGTGGAGGGTCTGGGTCTGGGTCCAGCTGGTTAGTTCCTATATACACCCACGCATGCACGCAGAGCACAGTTTGCTAAGCAATGCTCTTTCCCCAGTTACTTCTCTTGGTTTTTCTGATGCTACCTGGAGTTAAGTGGAATTGGACCCAGGACCTTATATACACCAGTGGCTCGGGCTTCTTCCGGGGCAGACAGAGTATGGGTGACCCGTAGCCAGTAGTTAACAACTAGGTTTTCCCTCAGAGGCATTTGGGAACTCTTGTGTCTGCCTAGTCCCTGGAGTTGGCAGCCCTGGTGGTCCCTGCTGTCTCAGAATAAATGGTGAACTAAGGCCAGGCTTCTCTATGAAGCAGTGACCAAGTTGAGGCCAGTACCACTGCCTCCCAGGGTAGCCCATCTCACCATTGATTCACAGGACAGTCTCCAGACTAAGGCCTCTCAAACAGCAGAAGGGTCCTCTTGGCTGGTCCTAGGCATCACTGGGCTTGTGGAGGGCCAAGTCTGCCTGACCATTAGTGTCACATTAGGTAAAGGGACCCAGATTTTTGGAGTTCAGTACTGGGGTCTCAGGTCCACCCTTCTAAAATCTATTCTTTGTTAATCTCCCTCCCTTCAGTTCCAGTAGGTGGAGATAGATGTGCTAGCTGAGGCCTGCACCCCAGGGTACTCCCTGCCTCAGCCTGGGCCTTTTAGGCTTGGTTTCCTAGACAGCCAGAAGCCCTGTCGGGTAGTCTCTCCTCACCCTTATGAACGTTGTTCCTCCCCTAGGCCCAGTACTATGGCGAGATCGGCATCGGGACCCCCCCCCAGTGTTTCACCGTCGTCTTCGATACCGGCTCCTCTAACCTGTGGGTCCCCTCCATTCATTGCAAGCTGCTGGACATAGCCTGCTGTGAGTCTCCCTGAGGTCCTCTGTCCCAGCACCCTGCCAAGGATCTAGAGGAAAGGCTAAAGGCACGCCCTAAGGTGCCTGGCTCTGCTGTCTTACACTGTCCGCCATGCTCAGTGGCCTTTGGAACAACCAGAATGACAGAGGCCCTATTGTGGGGGCCCCTGAGCAACTGGTATTGACTTCCATTTCTCTGGAGAGCTGGGATTTCAGCCCTGTCTCTTTGAAGTCCAACCTTTTTGGGAGCTATGGGAGGCGGGTTGGGCTAGAGATGTGCAGACACCTAGATCCAGATCACCTCCTGGGCAATGTTTTTTCCACCTGTCCACCACCTCCAACAGCCCCTGTTCTCCTGCTTTGCCCTGTGGTACCCACTTACCAGGTCTGGTCAGCTGCAGTCTTGTCATTGAGGCTGGGGATCTTGCTGGTCAAGGATGGAGCAAGCTGAGTGCTGGGCCACCTGTAAGGCCAAGATCACTGCCTTGGGTATACAGCCCATGGCCCACGGGGTCCTCAGTATGTGGGCATAGGTCATGGTCAGAGGCCAAGTTGAAAAAATAGCATAGGCTGCTGGCCCCACAGCACCCCAGGGAGGCTAGAAACTATGGTGGTGGCACACAGACTAACAACGGCCCTGCCCCCCTGCAGGGATTCACCACAAGTACAACAGTGGCAAATCCAGCACCTTTGTGAAGAACGGCACCTCCTTTGACATCCACTACGGCTCAGGTAGCCTCTCGGGGTACCTGAGTCAGGACACTGTGTCGGTGAGTTCCTGCGGCCTGTCCCGGACCCCAGAGGCCCTGTTGTGGCAAGGGGTTCATCTTGGGAGCGCCTCCAGCTGAGGAGAGAGGGCATGGCAACTCCAGCCCTCTGAGAGGGCTCCTGAGTTTAGGTGGCTGTGGCAGTGCTGGGTGGTAGGGAACAGAGGCAGACCTGCTAGATTAGGATGCCACTTGAGCAAAGGCCCTGGGGAAGGAGGGCCCAGCATGCTTGGAAAGGAAATGGGCAGGACATGGGAGTGGGCAGCCTTATTGTGTGTAAACTGGAGGGACAGCCAGGAGTTCCTGGGGTTGGTTGAGTGAGTGGGAAAGACAGAGCTGGGGCGTGCAACGTTGGCTAGTGAAGACTGCCAACCCTGAGCAGCTGCTGACAAGCCATGGGCAGATCTGCTGCTTGTTACTGGGGTTGGGGACTCTGGCTGAGGAGGACTGTTCTGGATGCTTTAGTCTTTTTATTTTTTTTTTTCGAGGCAGGGTTTCTCTGTGTAGCCCTGGCTGTTCTAGAACTTGCTCTGTAGACCAAGCTTGTGTCAAATTCGGAGAGTTCCACCTGCCTCTGCCTCCCGAGTGGTGGGATTAAAGGCATGTGCCACCACCGCCTGGCAGCCACCAGAAGGTCTAGGCCAAGGGGCTAGGCCTGGAGATAGAAAAGGTCCCTGAAACTTGTCGAGGCTGAGATGGATTGGAAAACCCTCTAAGCCAGAACAAATGCTGTGAAGGAGCCAGGAGAGAGTGCATCTGGGATGGGCTCTTCGTCTGTTTGTAGGGGGATCGTGTAGGCCAAGCCTTCCTCGAGGAGAGGCTGTTCACCACTCATGAGTTAGCATCAGGACAGCAGGGTTGTAGGGGTCAGAGGGCAGGAAACTTCAAATCCCAACTGGGCCCTTTTGGGGCTGGGAGTCCAGCCAGCATTCTGTTCACCTGGCCTTTGTCTGGAGAGCGACACCCTGTACCTATGAGATCAGAGCTCTGCCCTTTCCCCGTATGTAGAGGGCTCCTTGTGATATTTCTCAGGGGCCTCTCTGCACACAGGATGTCAACCGCCCGCCCGCATTACATCCTTCTGACATGTCCTCGGCAGCAGCTCTTTCCATTTCCTGATCGAGTTCTGTCTGCAGCCTCAGCTTGGTGGGGTGGGCGGATGGGAGTGTGGCTTCAGGGTGGCAGTTGCTGTGGCTTCCCCAGCTGCTCAGGCTGCAGGCTCAGTGGCTTATCCCCAGTCCAGGACAAACACAACCCTGTCCTGGTGGATACAGATATGGAGGGGTGTCTCTGTCTCTCTGCTCCCTCTTCATCTCTGCCTACAAAGACCTCGTAAGTCCCTCAGAGAGCTATAGTTTTTTATGTTGATTCCATGTCCTTGTCTCCAGTTGTGTGGCAATATTCAGCCCTTCTGTCTGCCCTCTCTGCTTTGGTTGTCCTGAGCAGGACTGTCAGCTGAAACATGTATTCTGGCCTGCAGGTGCCGTGTAAGTCCGAGCAACCAGGAGGTCTCAAGGTGGAGAAACAGATCTTTGGGGAAGCCACCAAGCAGCCTGGAATCACATTCATCGCAGCCAAGTTTGATGGCATCTTGGGCATGGCATACCCTCGTATCTCTGTCAACAATGTGCTTCCAGTCTTTGACAACCTGATGCAACAGAAGCTGGTGGACAAGAACATCTTCTCCTTCTACCTGAACAGGTGCAGCAGGCGAGGCGTGGTTCTCACCTTCCCCTGGGCTCAGCTCCAGGGGGAGGGATATAGCTGGAACTTGCAGGCTTGGTCATGACATCAGACCCGAGGGTGTTTGGCAGGCAGGAGTTACTATTATCTGCCTGGGAGAGAAGGCCATATGCCAGAGGCTTCACCCAGGAGATGCTGGTGGCCTGGGTCAGAGTCTTGGCTGTTGGGGTCTTCCTCCTATGGCTAGAGTCCTGAGACTGGTGCGAGCAGATGTGGTCTCTGCTTGGTCTTCTGGTTGCTAGGAGAGATATGGGTATGAACCCTGACATGTGACACACATAACTCTGGAGCCTTCGCTGGGGCAGAGGCAGAAGTCACGGTGGCGGAGTGGGGGAGGGAGGACAGAGAGCTCTGGTTACACACCGAGAGTGGCAGACCTTCCTGTTAGTGAGATCTCCCCACAGTATAAATGACACCCACATACATATCCACCCACACACACACACACGTGATCTTGAAAGGGCCTTCCACCATCCGTTTCTTCCCTCCTGCAGGCCTGTCCAACAGCTTGTTTCAGGAACTTCAGACAAGATGGACAGCTGGGTACATAGGGCTCCTTGCTTGCTGGGTTCATCTCCTGGGTGTAGACAGGGTGTAAGTAGGTGGCCTCCTGCTCTCAGCTGCTGCTGTTGACCACATCCTTCTTTTTTTCTGGGCTGGCTGACTTACATGCCTTAGCCAGGGTAACCTCCAAATGCCCATTCCATGTTGTTTCCAGGCCTGACCCCTAGCTCCTGACTGTGGGTCACTGGCGCTGTCCAGCCCAGAATCTTCTAGTTTTGCTTTTCCCTGTCTACTTTTGCCCCTTACTCAGCTCTGAGCAAAGTGACTCGTTAGGGGGAGGGGCATGGGTGAATGGACAGGGTCATTGGACCCCTGGGCTCTGCTTCCCTAGTACAGGAGGGTTCCCAGAAGTTGACCAGTCTGGGCCTAGTGGCACAAGCCTTTAATTCCCACACTCAAGAAAGAGCCTGGAGGTCTCTGTGAGTTTGAGGACAACCAGGACTGCATACAGAGACACTGTCTGAAAAAGTTGACCAGGTCACACAGACATGAGACCTCTGTTTTACTTTCAATAGTGGCCTTTTCCCGGGCCCATGGTGCACGATGGCCTAGTGGTCTTCAAAAGGCTCAGCTCTGGGATCTCAAGATAACCTCTCTTGCTGGAGTCTGTTTTCTAGGAGGAGCCCCTAGGCTCAGCAAGTTGGAAAGGATGTGGTAGCTATAGCTTAGGCCCCAGGGCGCTTACTCTGCCAGCCAGGTCCCAGATTGGTGACCCACAGGTGTGACTGCTGAGCAAGCAGGTGTGAAACCAGCAGAGTGAGGGGCTGTGGCTCTGTGACCAGGTGTGTGGGTGGAACTTGGATGAGGAGGGGAGAGGCAGGGCCAGTACCCATCATGTTTCCATCTGGGATTTTAGAGGTGATGACAAGCAAAAGCCAGGCAGGGTGGAGTCTGGGGCAGGAGAGCAGGGTGAGGCTCAGGGCCTCTGAGTATAGCATTAGGCCCTGAAGAAGGCAAAGAGCCCGGTTAGTAAGGCCTGGCAGGATGGCAGATCCCGAAATGAAAGTTTTTCTTCAGTTTTAGGTGATCGTGTCCCAGGATGATGCCTGGCCAGGCATGACACTCAAAATCCTCTGCCCCTTAGCTTAGAGGTGACAAGCTCATACTTAACTGCTGACATTCAACACTGCAGCTACGTGCCACACTCCTGTGTTCCACTTGAGGGCATTGTGACGGGCGTTTCCATGAGACAGAGGTGGGGAGTCAAGAGAAGGATTTGGAGGGGAAGCTGAGGGGGGGTGCAGAGAATTCCCAGACAGCAAGTGCTGTGACCATGGATGGAGCCTCTCAGAGCTATGGCTCTGGCTTCCTAGAAGCCTGCCTTGAGTTTGGCCAGGCAGAGAGCATGTCTGGCCTTCAGTGCCAGCCTGATTCTAGCCTTGGCTTTGGCCAGCCAGCCAGCAATCCTGCAGAAAAGGGCCAGATGTACCCAGCAGTTTATGTGAGACTAGGCTGGAAGCCCCACTCTGGGTGAATGGCTTCACCTTCCTCTTTTCTCTGGATCTTCCCATCCCTGTGGAATCAAGGATGTTCAACAGGACAGCATGTCAGAAAACATGAATTGTGCTTAGGATCTGAGCCCTTGGCTGACTGTACTCCAGGCTTATCCCTTGGCAGGCAAGGCATTGTGAATGCATCGTGTTGGAAATGTAGATGAGCATGTTGTGTCTTTCCGCAGTATTAGAATTTATTGAATAGCTATAAATTCACAATCTAAATAGGTTTTACTTACTGCAGTTTGCCTGGTAATCCCAGTTTTGCTTGATAGCCAGCTGCTGGGATCTCAGGTTTTTAACTCCCCATCTTTGCATTGTTGTGTGTCTGAGTGGGAGTATTTGCACATGAGTGCAGTTGCCAGTGGAGGCCAGAAGAGGGTGTTGGGATTCCCAGGTGCTTGAGTTACAGCTGTTTGGGAACTTCCTGACTTGGGTGCTGGGAAGTAAACTCAGTCTTCTGCAAGAGCAGTAAGCTCTCTTAACCACGGAGCCATCTCTCCAGCCACTTTTATTTCGATCTTAATTACACATACTAGCAGCTCACACAATACTGTCTGTATGTTCAGGTGCAGAACAGCTAAGAAAGCGCTCCAGAGGCTGCAGAGCCCAGAGAGGCTGCATAGAAGCTGGAGATAGAGTCGATACAAACACCAGGAAGAATGTAGGGAAAACCGCATAAGAAGTCTTCTGAATCACAGACAGAGATGCCAGTTGTAGGTTTTGGCATTGGGCCCTATTCAGGGTCACTTTGGAAGTACACTGAATTCAGAGGCAAGATAATCTATTTGAGCCTACAGCCTGGGGACAGAATTGGGGTCCTTTGCCATGATTGTATTCCTGGACCAGGCTCGTGGTATACCTGCTGCATTTCAACCTTGGGTGGCCTCTTTGGAGTCCCAGGTGAGGGGTTTCCATCTGGTGTGACTGATAGCTGGAGTCTATTGGAGCTAGGATCTGATAGTCTCAATTGTTGTTTATCCGTTTGTTTCCTGGCGTGCTGCCGGATGGTGGGGATTTGTCTGTGTAAATAAGATGTGAGTCTTTCTTACTGCTACTTCACACTCAGCAGAATAACGCAGGCTAAGGATGATGCTTTATAAAGTAGAGAAACTCAAGTCTAGGCACAGAGCAGGTCCAGCTATACTCAGCAGCTCCCCAGGTCTCTCCCCCGGGAGGCCCTCCTTGGTTGCCCCACTTAACCCCTTCCTGGCTCTGTTCCACAGCCCCTGTTCCTTAACCCCTGTTCTCTGGCTCTCTGATGACCCTCCTGTGCTAGTGAGTGGAGACCGACTGATCCCTCTCTTCCCAGGGACCCCAGCGGGCAACCTGGAGGGGAACTGATGATTGGCGGCATTGACTCAAAGTACTACGAGGGGGAGCTGTCCTACCTGAATGTCACCCGCAGGGCCTACTGGCAGGTGCACATGGAACAGTGAGTCATGGGTGTGGCTGGGGTTGGGAATGTTATGTAGGGGTGGCATGTGGGAAGCTGGGGGCCCTACCAGCCATTTGTGCTACTTTACCATTTGAGTCTTCTCATTTTGTAACCCTGGACCATTCAGGATCCTGTGTGAGTTGGTTGGTCCTGACAGAAAAGAAGCACGTGTCTCCAGGGCTGGACTAGACAATCTGTGCCCCAGACTCACTGTGTCAGGGTGAGGTGACAGATACACTCTTGCCCTATAGGTTGGATGTGGCCAGTGGCCTGACGCTGTGCAAGGGAGGCTGTGAGGCTATTGTGGATACAGGGACGTCCCTTCTGGTGGGGCCTGTGGACGAGGTGAAGGAACTGCAGAAGGCCATTGGAGCAGTACCTCTTATCCAGGGCGAGGTAAGCCACAGGCCTGTGTGGGCGGGCCGGCAGGCAGAAGGGGGTCCAGAGGCCAGCCCCTCAGTATGTGTTGTCTTTGTGTCTCTCAGTACATGATTCCTTGTGAGAAGGTATCCAGCCTGCCCTCTGTCACCCTGAAGCTAGGAGGCAAAAACTATGAACTGTCCCCAGACAAGTATATACTCAAGGTGAGTGGGTACGAGCGGTGCCAGTGTGAATCTGGGATACCTGGGTGAGATGGGAGCCATGTGATCATGTGACCATTCTGGCCTTGCAGGTGTCGCAGGGTGGAAAGACGATCTGCCTGAGTGGCTTCATGGGCATGGACATCCCCCCTCCCAGTGGGCCTCTCTGGATCCTGGGCGATGTCTTCATTGGCACCTACTACACTGTGTTTGACAGAGACAACAATAGGGTGGGCTTTGCCAAGGCTGCCACACTCTAGCTTGCCCCTTGCCCACCGGCAGGGAAACGGATCAGAGTCCAGGAGAGGAAGCCAGCCAGCCCCACCTTTCTACCTGCCCCGCTCACACACATTCACACTCGCCTGGCGTTGCCGGGCTCTTGGGAGGCCTGGCTGGTGCTGGTCCAGCTGTTCTGTTCTGTGGTTCTGTCCCTGGGTTCAGAATGCTGTCCTCTGCCTGTCTGAAGAAGGCCAAGGCCCACCCAGTATTCAGGCTGCCTTGAAAGGCCCCTACTGGTTTGGTAGCTTGCCTTGTCCTGCTTTCGTTTTCTGCGGATGGGCAGCATTCCAAAGTAGGCAAATGGGTCTTAGGATCCCTCCTAGAAACCTTACCTGACCCAGGTCTCTCACCCAGCCTGGGGATGGCACCAGGCTCTACTGCCCCACTGTCTGTATCCTGGCCTGAAAGGCCTGAAGACCAGCAGGAAGGAGCAAGAGGACAGAAGCAAAGCTATGAACCTGGGGTGTTACCTGGGGCCTGACCCCACCCACCCTGGAAAGCATGCCTTAGCCCGGGGCAGAGGAAGGATGGCTGACTGGTTTTGGCTGGCCTCTGCTGTGTTCATTTTTGGGCTAAGCAGCTGGGAGCCAAAGTTGGTATACAAATACAGTTGTTTTGGGCCTCTTTTTCTGTGTTGGTGTGCTTTCTACTGCTTCCGAAATGGGGCCTGAGGATGGAGACACATTGCTTCTGAGGACTCATTCAGGGTCAAGCTGGCCTGGGGTGGGGTGGGGCTAGAGCCTAGGTTTGGCTTTCAGGGCTTGGCCAGCCCACAGAGGGGACTCCCAAGGCTCTGGCTTGCTCTTCAGCCTTGTGGGCAAGATGAGTCTGGCCTAGAACTGGCAGGTTCTGGGACCTCAGGCAGTAGTCAGCAGCCGGATGTGGCCTTGGCTAGAGACTGGGACAGGCCTAGAATTCTGGGGCAGGGCCTGTGTTGAATCATTTTCAGAGGTGGCCAGGCCAACACCTGCTATACTTTGCCAGGAAACCAGCCTGTCCCCAGAGAAAACGGAATGAGCCCCAAAGGGTATCTAGGGCTCCATACATTCCCGTCTCAACGGTTGCCAGTCCTTCGACTGTTGCTGGGTCTGTGGGCAGCCTTCCTCCTACCTGGACCTCTGCCAGAAGCAGCCTTCTGCTTTTTGAATCAAGCCAGTGCTGAAGCCTGCCTACTTGGGGTCTTTGGGTTCATCAGAAACCCCTGGTCATGGGCTGCAGTCACTGTACAAGCATTAGTGTGAGGGTTGGGTCTTGGGAGAAAAGGGGTGAACATAGCTACTGAGAGTAGAAATTCGTGAGTCCTTACTGGTAGGGTGGGGATTCACTTTGGAATCAGTAACCCTGTCGTTTTGAAGCCCCTTCCCCACACCAGAAGGTGCAGGATACAAGAAAGTGTGACCTTTGTCACCCTTTGGGGTTGTCCTGGCATCCTTCACTTGCTGGACATTGGCTGTAATTGTCTCAGTGGGAGGCGTTTGGGGGACTATGGTGCTGAGCAGTATCAAGGATTGCTGGAAGGCCAGTAAACATATGCCCAGTGTTCTCTGAAATCCGAGGAGTCCTGCAGGGCTTGGCAGGACTTCTAGAGACTAGTGTTATCAAAGGCTTGTGCACCAAAGCTGAAGATGAAGCTCCTCCCTCCCTTGCGGGCCTGAGGCTGAGATGCACTGCCAGGCCGTCATGCTGCTACTGCTACTGCTGCTGCTGCTACTGCTGCTGCTGCTGCTGCGGCCACCACTACCACCCAGGCTTGCCCTGAGGATGCCCTGGAATCTAGCTCAGGGTTCCAATCTGGTTTCTTCTAGCTGAGTGATACCCTCACATCGGCCTGCAGTCCCTGGGAAGAAACAGGACCCATGCTGCCTGTAAAACCCTGCATCCTAGCTTTCTGATGGTGGGTGTTTCTTCCCTTAAACCCCTGATCTGGTGGACAGTGAGGCATGACCATACCCGAGGCTAGCCCTTTCCTCACCAGTGGAGAGTTGGGACACTGACTCTAGAGCCCTGAAGCTGACTTTTGGGAAGAAGGCTTCCCGATTAATCGCTCACCTTGTCAATGACCTTGCGCAGACTCTGACCTGAGGGCCAAAGGACCCCTCTGCTTCCTGAAGTCTTGAGTCTCACAGGCCAGATATGCCAAGGGTAACAGCTGACCCAGGTTGTGTGGCAAGGAGAAAGTCAAGGGTGCAAATGGGTGGAAATTAGTGGTATGGTACACAGTTGGGGAGGACCTTCCTCAATTCAGACCTCAGCCAGTCTGGTTGCCAGGCCCTTGGGATCCAAAGGAGAGATGGCTTTCTGGCAAGGCCCATTTACCCCCGGGCTCATTGGACCAACAAGGCTAGGCGCCATTAGGGAGTGTTCAGAAGAAAGCCAGGAAAAGGTAGGAGGGGTCCCTGCCTGCTTGGAAATTAATTCCACCCACTAAAGGAGGGTTTTTCTTCTTTTTGTAATCTACACTTAAGATCCACTTCAAACAGAAAATTCCTGATGTGCAGAACTGAGCTGTGCCGGGGTCAGCAGGGGTCGGAGGTGGGGTTTGAGCTGGAAAGGGAGGATCTTGGCATGGGGCAGGGCTTATCCAGGAGACAGGGCTTTGGAGGACTCAGGGTTCAGAGAGTCCGGGTTCCAGGAGACCAGAAAGACTAAGGGCTTAGGAAGCCCTGTACCACTCTAGAAAGGGTCCCAGAGCTCTCTCTCTCTCTCTCTCTCTCTCTCTCTCTCTCTCTCTCTCTCTCTCTCTCTCTCTCTTTCTCTCTCTCTCTGTGTCTCTCTCTGTGTGTGTAGGGGGATTCAAAGAAGAAGGTGGGAAACAAGGCTCTTGTGCACAGATTGGGTAACTTGAAAGTAGGGTGAAGAGGACCTACTGAGAACACCCCCCACACATGGTGAGGTACGGGTTCTGAGGGAGGGAGGACTGGACTGTTGGGGGGTCTTCCATGGTGAAGAGATACCATTGGGACTTCTCTGGATCTGTATATTCAGTTTGGGACAAGTGTTCAAGTGACTGAGAATTAGGGAAGAGAGATGGAGCAAAGCCATGGAGGTCAGTATTGCCTAGAGCAAGTAATATGTAGGGACAGATTACTGTTAGGGAACTGGGGCCCAGGATGGGGGCCGGAGGGGCTTACAGGCTGAGCTCCAAGGAGACCAGTGTAGGGGGTCTCTGAGAGGGACCAGGGTTCAGGGCTTTGGAGTAGCACACCTGGCCCTGAGGGCAGAGGGGAGCTTGGCTGTGCAAGGACAGGCCAGCCTGTTACAGGTCAGATTCTTCAAGCAGATTTATGATGAACAGGATTAGCACGAATGAACCAGGCTTTGGTGGGGTCAGACTTGGGAGACGGGAACTCTAATCCAACAGGGCTCGGCTGGCGGGTGGGGATTGAAAATTGTTGGTGAAAGGCCTGGATTTGGGGGCTCAGGAGGAAAAACCCTGGAAGTTGACCTTGGGGACTTGAGAGACAGGATTGAACAAAGATGAATACTTAATTGGGATTTGGTGTGTTGCATCCCATTTGGGTAGGAACTGTGATCCGCAATCTGGAGGCTTCAAGTGACCCAGAGACTCCAAAAAGAAGCCTGATTAGGGATGGGGGCTGGGTCAACTCAGAAAGGGACTTAGTAAGGAAGGAGCCTAGCTGGGCAGGATCAAGGAAGAGGTGGGTGGGAGCTTGGGAAACAGATATCAGGACAGGCCCCATGAAGAAAGGGCAAGGACTACCATGAGGACCGAGGGTGGCAGATGGGACTCAACAGGGCAAGAGGGAGAAGAGGTTCGAGGTAAAGGGTTCTGAAGGCACAGGTCTTGGAACTAGCAAGGCTCAGTGGGAGAAATATAGAGAGAAGGGATCAGCCCTGGGAACAAGGTGGAGTACTCAGCAGACAGACTTGCCCGGGACCTGAGGACCCGCGAGAGAATGTGAGGACAGGTGGGCTGGAGTGGCGGCTCCATGGTCAGCGGATATGGGAGTCATGCAGCTCTTGGTTTGCATGAGTCCCAGCTTCGCCCAGCTAGCGACTCCCTGGGGTCCTGTCTTCCGTGTTCGCGGGCTCTCTCCCTCCCTACGGAGGAGGCGGAGGTGTCTGCGACGCTGTGAGTCAGGCTCTGGCTGTAGCCGTGGCCGGCCTGGCGCTGCGGAGCGCGCACGGGCAGCGGGGGAGGCAGCGGCGCCAGCCCCGCTCGCTCCCCGCCCCCAAGGTTGGGCCGCTGGGAAGCGACCAGCGGACAGACAACGGCCCGGGACGGCGGAAGGACGAGCGCTCCGAGGCGTCTGGCCCACTCACCGCCGCGTCGCCAATAGGTGAGCGGTCCTGGTGGCTGCTGCAGCCGGGGTCAGACCAGGGGCCACCTAGCCCCGCCGTTGCCCCCTGCTATCTCCTCACTGGTGGCAGGTGCGCCCCGTGGCGCAGGTCTCCAACGCCAAGCTGTCTCTTGGAAGTGTCCATTTCGCTGAGTGTCATTGTGGGTCTGTTGATGGCACGGGGGCAGGGGGGAGATGAGTGGTTCTGTGTGACCGTGTGCGCTCTTAGGGTACCCGGTGCCACTTCCTGCCGGACTTGGGGGGGGGGAATGTGAGCGAGTTTGGAGACCCGCACCTGCGCGTATCCTCCAGAGATGTGTCTGAGCCTGTGGGGCGGTGTGTGTAGTGCTGCGCTTCTTGGTGGGCAGTTGTTTACCTGGCACGTCTGGGCGCAGGGGTGTGCTGGGACTGGAGAGCCTATGATGTTTGTGGTTCATCTTGGTGCGTATGTGCTTCAGTGAGAGCTATTCATTCTGCCAGTCGGTGACTAGAGCAGTGTCCCTGTAGGTCTGAATGCCCTGAGTGCGTGGGGATGCAGGGGCGCTCTGTTTATTCGCAACAGGGTGTCAGTCAGGGTGCTGAGGGGGTGCTGTTGTATGTGTCAGTGGGTGCAGATGGCAAAGCGATGAAAAGCCCCGATGTGCTTGCCAAGTCTACCGCGAATGGCTTTGGTATTGGCCGTGGCCGGCTGGGTGGGGGAGGCAGGTGGCAGGCAGACTGGCAGCTGGCAAGCTCGCAGGGATTTCCATCTCCTGAAGGCCATTTATAGGGCTGCAGGGGAGATGCTGTAAGGCTCCAGGGTGGGTGCTACTGGGCTCTCAGGACCCAGTTCCTCTTCACTCTGTCCCTTCCTCCAGGCCCAGGGCCCCAGCCAGTGCCCAGCCCTGCTGGGAGCCCCGGCCAGCACCACGGACGGCACCCAGGAAGCCCGAGTCCCCCTGGACGGGGCCTTCTGGATTCCCAGGCCACCAGCAGGTTCACCCAAGGGCTGCTTCACCTGCGTGTCCAAGCCTCCTGCCCTGCAGGCTGCAGCGGGCCCAGCCCCTGAGCCCTCGGCCTCGCCTCCCATGGCACCCACTCTGTTCCCCATGGAATCTAAAAGCAGCAAGACGGACAGCGTCCGGGCATCAGGTGTCCCCCAGGCCTGCAAGCACTTAGCTGAGAAGAAGACCATGACGAACCCCACAACAGTCATCGAGGTCTACCCCGACACCACGGAGGTGAACGACTACTATCTGTGGTCCATCTTCAACTTCGTCTACCTCAACTTCTGCTGCCTAGGCTTCATTGCTCTGGCCTACTCCCTCAAAGTGAGCCTGGGTGGGGGAGGGAGCAGGGTTAATGGGGCTAGCAGGATGCAATGTCACTTAGTGAAGCCCAGGGCAGAGCATGCAAGCACAGCCAGGAGATCTGTTGTGAGTTCAGGGAGGTAAGGCTGTTTGTTGGCCAGGTCTGGACAGCAAAGAGCCACTTCTCTTTCTGAGGGAAACTTGATCCAGCCTGGGGAGTGGGGTAGGGTTGTCAGCTCTGTACAGCTAGCTTAGTTAAATCATTGGGAGCAGGCCTTCAGAGCTCGAGGTCCTGTCCTCTGGTCAGGAGACATGGGAGTCAACATGGCCAGTAGTCACACCTACGTAAATGGGATGCAGACTGCAGGGAGCCAATGGACTTGAAATCCCGTGGCTGTGGAAAGCAGAGGGGTGGTCTCAGGGCCCTTGCAGACCCTCTGATGTCAGTCCCTCCCCGGGGGGAATCTGTGGCTAGACACTTATGCCTACTTAGCCAGGTGTGTGGCAGAAGACCATAAGCTGACCTGGGGGGGGGGGAACTTGGGAAACTCATCCTATCCCCACCCACTCTGTACCCACAGTGGCTACAACTTCCAGGACCAACTCCCCTTTACACTGGGAGTCGGTAGCTGGGAAGGGAACAATGTGGCAAGCCTGTGGGACCCTTCAGCCACTACTACTCCCTACCCCTTCCCATGACAAAGTGGGGCTGGGAGAAGCTGTGATAGATGTGTCCCAGGCAAGGACTGAGCATCCTTGAACTGTGGGAGCCCCACCAGCAGGGTGCGGGGATGGTGCGGGGGGGGGGGGTGCCCTCCTCCCATCCTGCGTCTCCGGAAAGAAGGGCTTGGCTCACAACTACACAGATCATCACTTCCTGAGCCCAGACTTGAATGGCTCAAGCCAGATGCAGCCCAGAGATTGCAGCTGCCCAGCAAGGAGAGGTGCCAGGGGCTGGCAGAGTAGCAGGGTGTTGCACGGAGTAAAACGTGAAGGCAAGACTGACCCAAGGGGAAGGATACCCAGGCAGCTCAACCCACGATTCATCTGCATACATGAACCCTGCCTTGCCTTGCATCACATGCCTAGCCACCAGGTTCTCCTCTCCTCTGCCTGACTCATGTGCAGCATATCACGTTCTCTTCATGCCTTCACCTCCAGGCCTGGGTTTCTCACCTTGACTGGTACCACATGGGAGTTGTGTACATAAGTGGGCATGTCTGTGAGAACATGTGATAGCATGTGTGTGCACATATGCTCACATGCATGTAAGTTACCGTGTGTGGAGAGCATGAGGGGTACATTTGAGTGTGTTGCATGCATGGGTGGGTATGTTTATATGCATGTGAGTGTGGACACGAGCATACATCTGAGTAATATTGTATGCATGTCGTCATGTGCATGCACATATGCATGTGTGTGAGCAAATGCAACTGTGTGTAGGTGTACGTGAATGTATATAGAAACGTATGTCCAACTGCATGTGAGCAGAGCCAACATAATCACATGCCTACATCCATTTAGGTATATCATGAGTGGACACATGTTTGAGTATAATATATGTGCATGCAAATATTTGTGAGTCAGTCTGTGTTTGCATATAAATATACCACAGCTGTGTGTGTGCGCATGTGCGCGTGCATGCTTGTGCTGAAAGCAAGATGAGAAGGGGACCTAGGGACTTGGGATGTCCTAAGGCCAGCTCAGCTCTGTTCTCTGGGGCAGTGCCAGGCAGAGAGCACCATTGCCAGGCTGTTAGTGGAACACAGCCTCCTCTGGTGCCCTCTGTCCCTGCACTGTCTACAGCCTGAGGATTTGGGCATGGCTGCCCAGGCTCTGGTCCGGGAGCTGTCCCCTCCTCCCCTGGCTCAGGCTGTGTCCGGCTGGCTGGGCAGGGTAGCCCATCTGGTGTGGGTTGTAGGTAGGTCAGGCATTTCTGGATGGTTATGGGTTTGTATTGGGATGTGAGGTGGACACTTTGGAGAAGAGAGAAGGCTTACTCTCTCTCTCCCTTGTTTTGCTCCCTGAGGTCTTCCGAGGGAACAGTGGACAGGCCTTGGGACTTTTTGGATGGATGTGCAGGGTCAGCATAGGCCAGGGTAACTCTGACCTAATGCCTGAAAATCAGTCCACCTGTGTATCTAGCTTCAGCCTCCTGACCAGCTGCACCTGCCACTCATGCAGCCCAATGCAAGCATGTCCAAGGACAGCAGGTGGACCAGGGGTCAGGAGGACTTGGCAGGTTTTCTGGCTATCTTTGCTTGCTGAGCCCTTCCTCTCATCTGCTCACAACACTGTTCAAGTCGTCACGTGATCAGGCGGGGCTGGCAGGCTGGTGTGAGATGATGGTATTCTTGCCTGCCCTAAATGTCCGTGTCCCATCAGCCCCCATCCATTCCTCCCACCACAGGGGTCAGGTCAGCGTCATGCAGCCTGCTCTGTGTCTAGGGAAGATTCAGTAAACACACTCTCCATTCACTGTCTCATAACCACACAGCCCCACCGTTAGCTGGATGGTGCCCAGCATCCAATTTTGGTGTTCAATTCCCTTCATGGTTCCTCATCACCCTTTTCCTGGGGGAAATACTGAGTTTTGTGCACACATTGGTGCACAGATATCCTCTCTTTTGTATGAAGCCTGTGTCTCTCCTGCAGAGCTTCTGTGGCCTTCCTTCCCTGGTCACATCTGCTTGTCGAACCCTCAGGACCACCGTTCAGTGTCCAAAGCATGGTGACCATCATGGGGGAGGCCTAAGGATATTATTTGACTGGATGGAAGATGTCACTAGAGGGGATATATAGCCTTGTGTCTTAGAAAAGGGAAACATCAGACTGAGCTTGGGACCAAGTAGGGGGTCAGAGTAAGGGCTTTTGGGAGGAGGCAGGATTTTCTATGGCCATTGAGGGGTGGGTGAGATGAAGTTTTACCTGGAGAAAGGAACAGACACTAAGCGGGGCATCCTCTGTGGGGAGCAGAAGTGTGAAGGACGGGAGCAGGAGTGCATTGCAGCCAGCATGCGGCAGATGTTTGATCTGAGCTTAGGAGGCTTGGGGACTTCCTGTGACAGGAAAGCCTAAACGACTAGGTTAGGAGGGTAGATTCTGGTTAGGTTTTGTATGTATGTATCTATCCTCTGAGTATCAGTGTTATCAGCCCGTCCATTCACCTACCCACCTGCCCACCCACCCACCCACACCTATTTGTTCATCTACCCATCTATTCACGCACCCATCCATCCACTAAATCAGCCGGCCATCCTCCCACTTATCCATTCCAGATATCAACCCATCCACCTATCCACGCCACACCCATCCACTCATACAATCACCTGCCCGTGTACCATCCGTCTATCCACATCACACACATTCACACCTAGCTATTCATTTTCCTGTTCCCAACCATCTGCTCGTGCACACTCACCCATCCACCTACCACCCAGCCAGCACCCACCTGTCCATCTGCCCATTTAACCCATCCCCTCACTCACCCCGCCACCCATCCACCTACCCTTCTACCCATCCACCCGCTTGTCAGCCCATCCACTGACCCACCCACCCATCTATCCACACTACAGCCCTCGTCCTACACATCGTCGGCGCATCTACCCATCTACCCACCCTGCCGTTCTCCCACTCACTGCTCCACGCATTCACAACCCACCCCCCCCACATCTGCTCATCCACGTATGCAGTCACCTCTGTTAGTCAGTAGAGGGACATTTCAGACAACAGCCTGCTAGTGTCATCGCTGATTTGTACATACACTCGGTGATGTCAGCAGACGATGAGGCCATCTGGAGTTTCTCGGATGTCCCTCAGTAAGTGGCGCATGGCTATGTCAATCCGTCCTCCACTCTGTTCACGACATGCAGACAGCGTCAGCTTCCCACCCACCTGTTGGCACAGTCATCTGTCCTTCTGACTGCCCTCCACTGTCACACTCCATCCTTGCCAACCTGAGCACGGATTCGCTAAACTTTCCCTAATGTCATTTTCCCGTAGCACTCACCAGCCCGACCTCCCATCTGCAGCACGCTTTGCACATCCTCCCGCCTGTCCATCCCTCCACTCCAAGTAGCCATGGGTGCATTTTTCTCACTCACCTTATTTGCGTTCTTCCCTGCTCAGTTTATACATCCTTCTATCATTTTTTCTTCTATTTTCTACCCACGCATCCATTTATCCACATTCATTTTTTCTTCTTTTGTAGTTCCCCTTCAACTTCACAGGCTGAACTCATCCACCCACCTACCCACCCACCCATCCACCCATCCTTTTTCTTCTCATTCCAACTTTCATAACCTCCATCCCTCCCCCTGTGTAGAATTTTATCCTGGCTCCCATCTAACAACATTCAAATCTGTCAGCCTCAAGTATCTGTCCTGTCTCCAGCTTTACGTCCTCCCACATATTTACTCTCCTATTTCTTCTTCACTCTCTCCTAGCCCCAATCTCTTCCCTATCTGTCTGTCTCGTCCAATAGCTTATTGATCCATATGTGGCTGCGGACACACGTGCGCACTGATCCCTATGTGGCTGTGAGCACACTTGTGCACTGATCCATATGTAGCTGTAGACACACTTACACACTGATCCATATGTGGGTGTAGACACACTTGCACACTGATCCATACGTGGTTGTGGACACACGTGTGCACTGATCCCTATGTAGCTGTAGACACACTTGCACACTGATCCATATGTGACTGTGGACACACATGCACACTCTCACTTGCCTAGCTGCACACTCATACTTCAGCCATGTGCACACTTGGCCCCCCCCCCCCCTACTCCTTCATTGTTCTGCCCTCTCTTAGTTTTAGACACTGACAACACACCCTAGATGTGTCAGATACGGTGATGCAAACCTGAAATCCTAACATTTGGGAGTCAGAGGCGAGGCAGGAGGATTTAGAGCTCAGGGCCAGCATCAGCTACATAGTAAGACCCTCTCTTTAAAAAGTGAGAAAAAAAGGAAGGAAGAAGGGGGAAAGGGGAAAGAAAAGACCCACAAGCATCAACACAAATCCCACTAATGGCTCGCTCAGTGATCTCCTGGCTCATCTTCCCGCTTTCCTTTCTCATGTTTTCTCGTTCATCCATGTCCTGCCCGTGTGTTCCTCCATCCTTTCTCCTCCACTGTCACTCTGCCACGCCACACAGGCCATTTGCCTCTTCTACCCTCTGGTCACCCACACACCTACCATGCACTTTCCTCTTCTTCCTGACTCTTCCTCACCCTCTTCTGTCCCTGAACTCGCCCTGTGTCCCATGCTTATCCATTCTCTTCACGCCTGTGTCTGTGTCAAGTGTGCGCATATTCATGTTCATGTATGGGGTGTGTGCATATTTGTATGTGTGCCAGTGCACATGTGTGTAAGCAAGCATGCATGTGGAGGTCAGAAGTCAGCCTCAAGTGTCATTCCTCAGGATCCATTCACTTTTTATTAAAAATGACTCACTTTTGTGTGTGCATGAATACACACTTGTGTGTATTGTCTGGAGGTCAGAGGACAACCTGCGGGAGTTTACTCTCTCCTTCTACCATGCAGATCCCAGGGATCAAACTCACATTGTTCAGCTTGATAGCATGTATCTTGATGCACGGGGCCATCTTCTCAGACCCCCACTCTGTCTTCTGGGGCAAGGTCTCTCTCTGAGACTAGGGGTTCACCAGCTAAATTAGGCTGGATAGCCATCAAACTGCCTGTCTTTGCTTCCCCAGTGCTGAGTTATAGGCACGTGTTGCTATGTCTGAAGTTTGAAAAATGTATTTTTAGATGTATTGATTTTGTTTTATGTGCATGTATATTTTGCCTGCATGTATGTATGTGTGCCACGTGCATGCCTGGTGCCCAAGGAGGTCAAAAGAGGCTGCCAGATGCTCTGGAACTAGAGTTACCGATGGTTGTGAACCACCCTTTAGGTGCTGGGAGTTGAGCCTGGGTCCTCTCTGTAAGAGCAACAAGTGCTCTGAAGTCATTTCTCCAGCCACCCTGGCTTTTTGTTTTTGATGTTAAACACAGATTCTTGGATGAAATGCAGGTCTTCTTGCTTGCTTGACAAACAGTTTACATGAATTGAGCCATCTCCTCAGCCCCCATCTTTCTTCACCTTGAAGCTTATGTCTACCTTCCTCTTTCTCTTCTGCTCTTTTCCTTATCCTATGATGTCACCATCATGGCCACTCATTAAATTATCTAGTCCACCATGTAGCCACGGGTTCATCGGAATGCATTCTCTCACTACCCTGCTCACTTCTCATGCAGGGAATAACTGCCCGGTGTATGAGGAGTGACCAGCCACACAGCCCCTAGCCACAGGAGACGTCCCTCTGGCAGGGAACTCAGACCATCATAAAATGCACTTATATAACATCTGTGAAGACTAAGGGGAGTGGCTGAGATTGGCATTTCATAAAGATAAAGGTGGACTCCGACAGAAGTTCATGTTGGTGTATTGAGTGTAGCCCAAGGTGGTCCAGAGGAAGTGTATCCCAGGATGGGGAGCAGGCCTTGCAGAAGGTCAGGGACAAAGTTCCATAGCCTGTATGGTTAAAACAGGAGATGGGACCAGACATGCCGAGCCACAGCCTTGTTTTCCATGGTGAGGGTTTTGTCATCTTTGTGAGTGGGCCCATGAAATGAAGCTTCCATGTGGTGACAGACTAAGGATTCAGAGAGACAGGGCTGGGAGCCCATATGGGAGGAGCTGCCTAGTGATACGGAGCTGCCCAGGGAGGTGGGGGTGGAAGGCTGTTACTTGGCCATTCCTTTAGTATTTGGTATTTATTTATTTAGTATTTAGCATTCACACAGGGGATTGGTTCCACAGACACCCAAGTTCGTGGATGCCCAAGTCCTTATTTAAAACAGTCCAGCATTTGTTTGGATCCCACACACACACTCAGATGATCTCAACCCAGGGCTCTATGCATGCTAAAGCTCTCTCCCAGCTGAGCTACATTCCCCACCCCTCTCTGTCTACTTTCCGGTACTTCCTTCCCGTCTCAACTGGTCCATTCTTCTAGTCAAGTGCCGTCTATTCTAAATACTCACCCCCACTCCACCCTTATGTTTCAGCGAACACCCTAAAATCCCTGTCCACGCGCCCTCCAGCCTCTCTCCTTTCTCCTCTCACTCACATATCCGCTGACTACCCACCATGTCACCTCCCTCACTCGTCCTTCCTGTCACACACCCCCAATCTAAGTCACCTGCTTCGGTCTGCATGTGTGAAGTGCCTTCCCCACAGTTCTGCTGACCTTCCAGAACTTCACAAGGACTCAGCATGGCCAGGTTCCAGTGAGGTCTGCACTCTTCCGGGTTGTAGGCTCTTCACATCTCTCACACGTGGAAGGGCAAAGGTCATGTGGGGCCTTTGCTATGCGAGGGCTGCCTCACCCTCAAAGGCCCCACCCCCTGCCATCGCTGGGGGCCAGGACCTTCACTGTACAAGCTGGTGGAGAGCATACCCAGAGCTCAGCACTTCCTGACCATTTGGTCCCCAGCAGCCTCTGTTTCCTTTCCATCTCTTTGGCACTGGAGGATGAGTTGGCACCCACTGGTCTGCCCACCCAAGGCCTGCCCTTTCTCCCTTCCCTTCATGGATTTATCTCTCAGACCATGAACGTTCACCAAAAGGCTGCCGTTCATGGTCCCGCTCATCCGCCCTTCTCGTCTAACTCTCTGCCATTATTGTCTTTCCCTGCTTGCTCTGGTGGACTCACCCGCCAGTCTCTCCATTCTCCTTTACCACAGCAGATGTCATCTGTCACCTCTCAGCCCCACAGAGCACTGCGTGTCTTTCCTGCTCGGGTTGCTTCTCCAGTATTCTGCTCCTGCCCTACCCACATCCCCTGCTCCTCTCTTAGCTTTCCTGTTGCTTCTCTGTCCAGTATCCCAAGTCTTCTTATTGCTCCCATTTGATTTCCTGGTCTTTGAATTTGGGTTCCTCATCTTTGTGGAGCCAGCTCCCCCAGGGCCCAATGTGATCTCATCACACGCACAGTTCACGTGTTCATCTCTGCCCTCCACCTCCTCCTTGAACGCCAGGCTCAGCAGCGCTGCTCTCCCCGCTGTCCAGCCGTAAGCCTGGTGCTGGGACCTGCACTGCCGAGCTCCCAGTTTTCCTTCTTCAGCTTACCTTTTGTTTATCCTCATCCGAAGCCCCATCCACCATCATCCACCATGCTGAACTCTGCATTGCCAGTACCGCCCTCAACACAGGTCCAGAGCCCATCTGCCAGCCCACTCTTACCGCCACAGCTCTTGTCCATGGTACTCGACCCATGCCAGACTCTGCCTCCTCCCTGCCTGACCTGAATCCTCAGCCAACGTCTCTGTTAGAGTCTGTCTGGCCTTGCCTTTCTTCTGGCTCTATATCGCTCTGAAAAGCCTTCACAGAGCCCCGCCATCTTCTCGATGGCTTCCCTTGATTCCCCCTAACTGTGCTCTGACCTCCATCAGCAGCTCCCAGCTGACCTCAGGCACCCCTTCATGGGGCTCTGCTCCCCTGACTTGGTGTGCTTCCCCCCATGAGACCAAACCCGTCACTGATTTGATGACAAACATCCACTCAATGAAGTCTTTCTGGGCTATTTGCTGCGGCTGGATCTCCCAGGACACCTTTGACTCCTCACATCATCAGATCTCTCTCTAGACCCATATCCCATGGATACCCGCCCTGCTTGCCCTGTGCCTTGTGACTCTTCACTGGTCTGTGAACCACGAGGACAGGGTCTTTTCTTTGTTCTGTGCTGCATACCAGGGCACAGCTGGGCTATGCACGGCTGCCGTTACACACCCAGGATGCCAGAGCAAGCGAGAAGTAAAGACTGACCGATGGTTGATGAATTTGAGAGTCTGTACCTATCTTCCATTCATTAGTCAATGGTATATTCTTTTAACCTCCTCCCTCTTTCTCCTCACCCATCCCACGTGTAATCCTAAATCTGTTTGTCTACTCAGCCCACACATCCAGCAGACATATCAGGAATTCATCCCAAAGATACAAAATGTACCACTATACCCCATCTGACACACCTTCAAAAACCTATCTGCCCACCTGCCCCACCCATCCAGCACACCTCTATCTAGGCATCCATCCTAAGTACATAAATGTGTTACTATCTCCCATGTACCTGTCTGATCATTCAATGCACCCTACACAGCAACATACTTCCTGTCTCCTCACACCACCTGCTCTGCTCATCCGGGACACACGTATGCATACCCTTGTCTGTCTACCCGCCCCCACAACAAACATCCACTCACATCTCTCTGTCCTGCTATTTCCATCTGACCTAGGTCCCTCTGTGTACCTCCCTCCCTCATCCAGCATATGGCCAAATTCACCTACTGTCTCTCCTGTCCATTGAACGCACATCAAAACACCAGTGACCCCCCACTTGCCTAAGCTACTTGGAGTGTGTGTGTGTGTGTGTGTGTGCATGCGTGTGTGCATGAGAGAGAGAGAGAGAGTTTATTTACCTGCCCACACACACACTGTTCACTTGATATTCACTTCTGTATTTATACTACCTTCTAGCTTCCAGAACTGTCAAAGAATAAATATCTATTTTCTTAAAAAAAAATAAAATGCAAAAGAACAAGGGCGAGCCGAGGCTGTCCTGCATACTCTCTGCTACTCAGCATTGTTCTAGAATCCTCTTTGTCTTCCTCATAGGAGCCTATGGGCAAGATGCTGAGCCAGGAGCATGAGACTAATCACGGCCTTTCCCAACAGTGTGCCGTGGACACTGCACAGACTTCACCCCACAGGCACGCGCTAGGAGAAGCCACAGGGCCCCTTAACTCTGTACAGTGACCAGTGGACACCTGCAGAGTTTCTCTACCACAGCTGCAGCCCGGAGGAGGGGCTGACAGGAGGAAGTAGAACAGCTGGTTTGTTAAAGAGAACACCTGGCTAATGATAGCAGCGGGGTAGTTATCCACTATCTGTAGCAAGCATCTGTGGGGGAATGGGTTTGACATTGCAGCTGAAAACCAAGTAGGCTAATACTAAATCCAAGGGAAGATAGAATTTAACATTATGGAGAAAATAATAAAACGTCATCAAAAACTTCACTCAAATTGTGCAAGCTAAGTAAATGAGGACACACCTCATTCTCGGTGACAGAGATGCCGGCTCCCCCTCAAATCACCAGAGGGCAGAGTCTCACTCCTACCCTTGCTCTCCTGACTCCTCAGCCCTCTTCACAGAGCACAACCCACCTTCTAAGTCACCCCTGCCCTTTGCTGGAGCCCATCACTTCCTCTTTCTCTACCCCAGCCCCGACCTTCCTCCTCTCTGCCCCCTCTGCCCGCTGTTGGGTACCCACTGCACACCTCCTCCTCGCCCTTGCTCCACCTTACCACTCCTTCCTCCCCAGGACAGTCCCTCCTCCTAGTAGGCCTCAGTTGTCCTCTGCCTGTCCACATCCCAACCCCATCCCCACCCACTCACCCTCCCTCCCGCCACGCTTCCTGACCCTGGCATTGGCATCAGCCAGTCCAAGTGTCTTTCTGTCCACTTTCCTTCTTTCAACCAAACCCAGTTCTCATCTCCTGCCTTCATCTCCACCTCCATCTTCTCCTAGGCTCTGCTTTCAGCTTGCGTCATGTTCAGCTGGCGCTCACTGGATTATGTCGTGCATGGGGACTGTCCTAAGACATGTCTGCCCTGACCAAGTAGCCTCTTCGGAATGGCCAGCTCTGTCCTCACTTCCCTAGGATGTCTCGTCTGCTCAGCGTCCTAGCTAATGTTCAGCGAGGCAGAACTGATCCTCCCTCCTCTGCCGGCCTCTGTCCTGTCTTCTCTCCTGACTTCTGAATCTCTTCCTCACCCTCTGATGACCATGGTCCCCTGTCCTCTATTGGCTTCCTCTTCCTGCTTTCTCTGACAGCTCCCTCTTCCTTCCTCCTCCTGCATTGACCCCTGTCTTTCTTTCTCTACTGACCTCCACCCACTGCTTCCTCTGACCTCTGCCTGTCTTCCTCCTCCTTCTGCCTCCAGGTTCGGGATAAGAAGCTCCTGAATGACCTGAATGGAGCCGTGGAAGATGCCAAGACAGCACGGCTGTTTAACATCACCAGCTCTGCGCTGGCGGCCTCCTGCATCATCCTCATCTTCATTTTCCTGCGGTACCCCCTCACTGACTACTGAGCCCAGCAGGCAGTGGCCTTGGAGACACAGCACTGAGACTGATGGTCACTGAGATTCAGGATGCCGAGTGTGTGGGGGCAGAATGGGCTTCTACCAAGGCCCAGAGCCATGCATGGCAGCAAGGCCGCCAGAAGTTGAGTGCCCAATGGAGTGGCACACTCCTCCCAGCCACCCTATCTGCCTCCTGCCCTGCCCTGTTGCCACTGGATCTCTGGGCTCCCTCTGTGTTGCTGCCTGGTTGCCAGTGACTACCCTCCCTGACCCATGCATCCTACCCAAGCTCTTGCATCCCTCAGACCTGACACCCAGCAAGAAGGGCTTATGTGGGAGCTCCCAGAAGGGGAGCTGCCAGCACCTGGGACTCCTCCACTCCTGACCCCAACTTCTTCCAAGCTGTGATCCCTGCTCCAAGCTCTTGTATCTGTGAACTTTCATTAAAACGTGTGCCCAGCTCAGTTTCGTCTTCTGTCCATGTTCCAAGCAGGGTCTAGGTGTCACCTGGAGGTTTTGGGACCTTTATCAGATGCTCCTTGCAGTCCATAACCCCAGGGCCTGCACACGGTTAATTCTGCACAAGGCTTGCTCAGAAACCAGGTGGTCTTGGAATGGCCAGGTGTGTAGGATGGTGAAATGAGGGGTGTTAGGTGGAGGGATTCCACATAGGATTTGCAGAGTTGGGAAACCTGTAGGGAGTGGGAGAGATGATGTGGAGTATCCAGGAAAAACATCCTACAGTGACGGTGAAGCGCTGCCAGTCTCGGGGTACCCCGCAGGGTGTTGCTCAGGTTCTTACCTACTTAGCCCCTGAAATGGGGAAAGGGACTCCCTGTCAACTGAAGGTCACTGTTCAAAGGTCAAGACCAGCAGCAGAGTGTGCTGATCCTGGAAGTGGTGCTGCCCCAGAAGGGTGCTGCCCTGTGAGCTGGGGTGGGGATAAGCTGAAAAATGGACAGTGGACAGAGTGGACATAGCCCCCACCCTATGAGGGCCTGGTTGGCCTGAAAAAAGTAGGTACCATGGGACTCAGACAGGGGCCAGTGACATGCTTAGTGGTGGGGAGGCTCGGCCCCCTTGTCTGATCAAACCCTCAGCAGTGTCAGAAGTGTTGGGCCAAGACAGGCAAGAATAGAGGTCATCGCCAGCAGTGGGCACAGAGTATAGATGGAGGTCAGTGGGGGGCTGTGCACATGCAGAAGCTTGAGCTTGTCTTAACTAGATAGCTGGAAGGTTAGAGAAGACTGTGGATGAGAATGAGAGATGAGGAGGCCTGGGGTCACTGGGGGGTCAATACATCCTGAGTTACATGGCAAGAAAATAATAACAGACCAACCCAAAGAAGGAAAGGAGAACAGGAGCTGAGAACCCCCAGTCGGTGTTCTCTGCTCTCAGGTACACTGAGATGCGAATTAGCCCACATTCCTCTGCCACAGCCATGCCCTCCCACTTTAATCCTGAGCCAAGAGATACTTCTGTGCACATTGTTTCTCATCAGGCGTTTGAGCAGAGGCAAGAAAATCATTGCACGTTTGCAGAAGGACAAAGAAAAGAAGAATGGCGTATTTATCCTGGTCTTATTTTCAAAGCTGCAGGGGAGAGGTGACTGTTCATGAAAAATGATGGGCTATTTAGCACCTCCAGGAAATAGTGCATTTCTTGGGGCTCATCCTTAGGTAAATTACTGGGCCATGGGGTTCCAAGAACACATTCTTTGGTAGGAGATGCCAGTTTTAAAGAGCTCATACCTCTGTTTATATCAGAGGCTATGCCCCTGTGGCTCCCCGCCCTCCTTGCTGCCTGGTGTCTGCATCTGCCAAGCTCATGGTGGTAAAATGGTAGCTTCAGCTTGTACCTCCCTGGATATTTGGCCCCTTTAGTAGAACACGGTAGAGTCCTGACCACTTCCTATGGGGCTGTCACTTTTTAGCCACTTCCTTGTCAGCCAACACTTGGAGGGTGTGGCAGGCAGCTCTCCACATCTTCTTGACACCATTTACATGACTACTGCTTCTCTGTAACATATCAATAGAAGGCATTTGGGGGCTGAAGAGACGGTTCAGCAGTTAAGAACGCTTACTGCTCGTCCAGAGGACCCAGGTTCGGTTCTCCCAAACACATGGCACCTCAGAAACATCTGAAACTCCAGCTCCAGGGGATCCAATGCTCCTGCATGCACATGATACACATATATTCACACAGCAAAGGCATGGGCCATAAATAAAATAAGAAATACATAGTTCTTAAGAATATATTTTTTAAATTGAAGACACTAGGATGAAAAGGCAGCTTATATGACCGTCAGGGTATCCATAGTGACTTGTGGCAGCTTATATGACCATCAGGTACCCATAGTGACCTGTGGGATGCTGGTGGGGGTCACATACGCGTTTATTTCCCAGTTTTGTTTTGTTTTGTTTTGAAACAAAATTTCTTATGTAGGTTTGGAAGTCTTGGGCTAGCTTTGTAGACTTGGCTGGGTTTGAACTCACAGAGATCTTCCTGCCTCTGCCTCCTGACTGCGGGATTAAAGGCATGAGTCACCACTGCCTGGCTATTTTCCAAAGTATAAAGTCACAGGTTTTACTCTATGTAACTTCTGTTCAACGTGCATGTGTTTATGCGTACACATTTATAGTGTGTTGTGCATAAATGCCACAGGAGGAGACAACCAAAATCACCCTTTAATACGTTTTCACATGCATAAGAATACAAAATATGTGCATGAGCACATCTTGGTTTGAGTTTCCAGTAACTTCCCTGAGGATAGTCATCCTGAAGTCATTCATAAATGATTCCAGCATAGAACAGGTGTTGTCTTTGGTTTTTAAAGAAAAGCTAGTTTAAAAAAAATATTTGCTCATTATTATGCCTAGACACAAGCTGTCTCCGTGGGGATAAAAGCAGGTGGGGAGGGGCTTAATGGTTATTATTAGGAACTAAAACACCCACAAAGACAGGGGAAAATCCATGGGGCAGGCAGGACACATAAAAGGAAGGGCAGGAAGAGAGGTGGCCAGGGATCCAGGTGTGAGGACAGGTGATGGAGGCTGACCACGAAGGGATAGCCATATTAGGAAATGTGTCAGGGTCGTCACTGTCAGTGAGGATGGACACAAAATGTCTGACAGGCTGGGAACCTAGTGGAGACATTGTTCACTGTTTCCTCGGCGGACATCTTCTCCGGCTGCTCTCATGGTGGACACTAAACCAGGCCTGGGACTCTTGCCCTGCCCCAGAAAGACCAGAAAGGAATAGGTTTTCAATGTCGTAGGTGCCATCAGTCTTTTCTGGTGGCTGTAGTGTTTATGTCACCTACTGGGACATCCTTTCCTGTGAGGCAGTCTCCTTCCAGGGTGACTTTTTTTTCCTTTAAATAACAGACAGTCCTAACTTGTCTGCACTTGCTTTTAGGATCCTTTTAACATGTAGGTACACAGTCGGGCAGAGTGGATGCAAACTCCGCCTGCTTTTCTGGACAGCCACTCTTTCTTTGTCCCTTCCAACCTGAGTCTTCTAAAGTTCTGCCCGGGATGCACTTCAGACCTGCAACAGCCGCAGAGCTACCTCGTGCTGTCCTTCTTCAGAAACCTCCCTGACTACTCCACTCTGCTTTGCATTCGGTTTTCAGAATCCGTCTGTCTGTCAAGTACAGAACAAAAACAAAAGCAAAAGCCTCGTGGGAATTTGGTTAAATCCGTAGATACACCGGGGGAGGGAGCTTACATTTGCCAAACAACACTGAATTTCCCAAATCCCCGAGTGTGCAGTAGGCTGCCTTTCGTTAGGCCTCTCTTGATTTCTGCCCAGAATGTTTTCTACTTTTCTGTACTGTCTCAAAGAGTTTGTCGGGTTGATTTCTAAACAAAGAATTTTTATGTGGTTGTTAAAGCCACAGCCTGAGATATTTTCTTCTCTGGGTATACATTACAGTTGTCACGAAATGTAACTGATATTCAAATCACAGGTGCACGGCCAGCATCTCTCTCAGTGGGTCTTTTGATCTGATTTTTTTTTTCTGTAGCTGTGGGGCTCTATCTGTGTATGCTCCCGGGATATCTAAGCTCATCAGTATGCACTGGGTTTCTTCACTGTCTGCCTTTCCTAAGGCCTCATTTACAGTGTGGCAGAGCAGTTGGGAAAGCAGGCTTTCTCTGTGTAACCCTCATGGGAAAGATAAGTCCTTCAAGGTCACGTGACCTCCTAAGATAATTATTCTGACTATTTGCAGTTCTCTAGAATTTGCATAAGGAAGCTCACGACTATTCATAATATGCCCATGAGGGCTTCCTTGCTAGACTGCAAAGATGGTAGGACAAATTTTTGCATTCCATGAAAACGTACATTAAAAAGTAATAAGCTTGGGGCTGCGGAGGCACTCAGTGGGTAAGGCGCCTGTCCTGTAATCATGAGAAGCCCCAGGACCCACATGAAAGTCAGCCACTGGCACTGGGGAAGGAAACAAAGGCAGATCCCAGGGGCTCACTGGCCAGCCAGCCAAGTAGAATTGGTGAGCTCCAGCTTCATGGGAATTCTGTCTCTGAAGATAAAATGGAGAGCAACTGAGGAAGACATCCAACGTCAACCTCCAGCCTCTACATGCCCTTTTACACACGTATACTCAAATAAGATTAAACGGTAAAACTCATACTTCTCCCGGGCACATATCAAAGAGACTTCGCACATCAGCATTCACTGCAATACTGTTCACAATAGGGAAGTTCCAGAACCAGTCTGGGTGTCCATCAGCAGGGAAATGGATAAAGAAAATGTAGTGCATATCAACAGTGGTTTTCAGTCAGGGTGCAAGGCCGAAGAAGCTGGAATCTGAAGTCAGCAGAGGACCAGCAATGGCAATGATATGTCACGGCCAGTCTTGGCTGTCAACTTGACTGCATCTGGGATCCACTAAAACCCAAGCTGCTGGGCACTCCTGTGATGGATTTTCTCCATCAGATTACCTGAAGCCAGAAGTCCCACCCTTCCTTAATCTGGGACACATGCTGATGGCAGCCTATATAAAAAGACGTGGAAGAAGGAAGTGCTTGTGTTTGCCTGCTTGCCCTCGCTCTCGCTGAATATCGTTTGCACGTATGTCTGCACTGTGTGCATGTGGTGCCCACGGAGGGCGTCAGCTCTCTTAGAACTGGAGGTATAGATGGCTGTGAGCCATCATGTGGGTGCTGGCAAGCAAACCTAGGTCTTTAGCAAGAGTAACAAGTGCTCTTAACCATGAGCCAGCTTTCCAGCAATTTTTTAAACATTGAAATGTTTTTATTATTCTGTGTATGATGTGAGCATGGCCACACGTGTGTCATAGAACACATGTGAAGGTCAGAGTCTAAAGTCCGTTTTTCTCTTTTTACTCAAGGACCAGAGATTGAGTTTCGGTCATCCGGCTTGAGCAGCAAGTGCCTTTGCCCACCTTGCCAGCACAATAATATTTAATTTCTACGGAGTGCTCTGTAACAGTGTTTCTGCATTTTTGATCTAATTGTGTGATTTTTCCTCCCTTATTAAGTTAGAGGTTGAAGAGATAGATCAGTGGTTAAGATCACTGGCTGATCTTGTGAAAGACCCAGGTTTAGTTCTCAGGAGCCGCATTAGATAGCTCATAACACCTTAACTCCAGCTCCTGGGGATCTGACGTCCTCTTCTGGCCTCCTTAGACACCACACTCACACGCATGTGTCGCACCACACTATACATAATTTAAAATAAAAAATAAACCTGGAACTGTTGAGAAGGTTCAGTGGTTAAGAGCACCGGCTGCCTTTGCAGAGGACCTGGGTTTGAGTCACAGCACCCACATTGGGCAGTTCACAACCCCCTGTAACCCCATTTCCAGGGGATCTAACGCACTCTTCCTGCCTCTACAAGCACTATAAGCACTCAACCCCCCCCCACACACACAATAAAAATAAATCTTTAAAAAATGAGTGTAAATTATTCTATTTGTTTTTTAACATTGAAATAACCTTGTATGTCTGAACCAAATTTAAATATTCACTTTGTATTAGTATTTTTAAAACACTGCTGTATTTGCTGTTCTTCAGACGCAGAGGCATGTGATAGACTTGGTGTTCTTCCCGCTCCCTTGGGGACATATCACTGGGAGTGGGGTGTCTTTGTGCTGTGTTTGGAGCAGCAGATGATGGGGCCACGTGCCCTGGAGTCTCTAAGTGGAAGGAGTCATGCTTTGAATTTGAAACGCACTCCACAGTCTTAAATGTATAAACACTGGGTCCCAGAAGCTTCTGCTGTCCTGGGAGTTCCTGGAGCCTTTAGGACATGGGGTGAGTCTGGATGGAGACATAGGAGGTCCGCAGAGGCAAGACTTGAGGGCCCACAGCTTGATTCTCCTTCCAGAACGACCTCTCTGCTTCCTGATCCACTGAGATGTGACAAGCCACATTGTAAGCCACAGCTACCTGGCCTTCCCCACAATGCACTATGAGGCAAAGTAAATCCTTCCTCCTCTTAAGGTTCTTCTTCTGGGGCATTTGATCACAGTACTGAGAAAGGTAACAGATACAGATGGTTTTAATTTCTTTTTTTTTCTTTTTTTGGTTTTTCGAGACAGGGTTTCTCTGCAGCTTTTTTAGAGCCTGTCCTGGAACTAGCTCTTGTAGACCAGGCTGGCCTCGAACTCACAGAGATCCGCCTGCCTCTGCCTCCCGAGTGCTGGGATTAAAGGCGTGCGCCACCACTGCCCGGCTGGTTTTAATTTCTTAAAGAGTTACTGTTCTTTTCGCTTTTCCTGATTCTAGTATCTCATAATAAATTGTTAGTCCATTAATCCCCCTCCTCTCTCATTCCATCCCACGTATCCCAGGCTGGCCTTGAACTCCCTATGTACCAGATTTATCTTTGACTTTCTACTATTGTCTTTTTTGTTTGTTTGTTTGAGACATGTAGCTCAGGCTGGCCTGGAATTTACAATCCTCCTGCCTCAGCTTCCCGAGTACTGGGATTACTGGTGTGGGGTGCCATGCCAGTCAGCTTTTATTATTTCAGACACAGGAAGTGTTCTGCCCTCTGAGATTCCTCATTGTAAAAGTGGTTGGAAATTTGGACTGCCTCCGGTGGGATTTCTTTTTCTTCAGTACATGTATCTACGTACGTAAACATGTTTATGTGTCCTAAGGAGGGATTTAGTAGGCTGGCTTACATCATAGGCAGTTGGATGGTCCAGTGATGTCTGCATGCTGGAGAAGCTAAGAATCTGGTAGCTGCTCAGTTCAAGACGTGAGGAGCCTTAGAACGAGAGAGACCAAGGATGCAACTCCAGCCGGAGGTTGATTTCTCGAGGGCCACTCCTGTGAGCTCATGTGGAGAGCTGGAGGAAATGGGATTCTAACGTTCATGGAAATGGTAGCAGCACCAGCAAGGTGAATAGCATTTGTGTGCGCTGCCTGCTTTCCTCTCCTCCCACTTTCATCGGGTCTGGGACCAAACTGTTAAGTGGTACTTCCCACACTGAGGATGGGTCTTTCCCCTTCATGATCGTCCCTCTGCCTCTTGGACCAATGTCTGTGGAAACATCCTCACAGAGCCACCAGAAGGGAGTATCACTCATGCCCAGGCTTCTCCCCACCCATTCAAGATGAACTGCCAAGGGACTGGAGAGACAATTCAGTCTAAAGTGCTTGCCACACAAGTGTGAGGACCCAAGTTCAGATCCCCATGTAAGAAGGTAGCTGTGGTGTTAGGCATCTGTAGTCCCAGTGCTGGGAAGGTTGGGCAGGAGGATCCCTGGAGCTACGTTGTTGGGAACTGCTCTTTCGTTCCCAGACTCCCAGACCCGAATAATCACACATAAACTATATTAATTACAACACTGTCTGGCCAATACCCTTAGGTGTGTTCCTAACTAGCCCTTACATCTTAAATTAACCCATTTCTATTAATCTGTGTATCGCCATGAGGCTGTGTTCTTCTTCCAGTATGTTCTTCTTCTTCGGCAGTTACATGGCATTTCCCTGACTCCACCTACTCTCTCTCTATCTCTGTTCGGATTTCCTGCCTGGCTTTACTCTGCAAAGCCATTGGCTTAGCCACAGCTTCTTTAATAACCAATGCTAATGAAACATATGCACAGCATACAGAGGGGAATCCCACACCAGAGCTAATTAGCCAGCCAGGCCGCTGAGTGAACAAGCTCCAGGCTCATTGAGAGTCACTGTCTTAAAGAACAATGTAGAGAGTGATCGAGGAAGGACACCCGGTGTTGACCTCCGGCCTTCACCTCCGGCCTTCACATGCACACGCACACACACATGCATATATGTTTACCCATCCACATGGACAAACGAACACCAAGGGAGTAAATTGAGCATAATGAACTTCAGACAAAAACATGGGGCTATGCTTTCTGTCTAGACCACTGCCACTTCACAAAAGTCTTATATAATCAGTAAATTCCCTTTCCTCCTAACTGATTTCTTGTTTCAGAGTTTCTTTAGATGCTCCTTTACCCCCTCTCCACATACATTCCACTAACAGTGTGTCTTTCTCTGCGTAGAACCCTGTGTTGCTCGTAAACCCCGGTGAGTCTGAAACTGGGTTTGAGGAACCTGGCATCGTCTCTCCTCCGAGTCTTAAACTGAACCCTCAGGGCATGCTCTTTCCACGCATATATTCATCGATTCCTCCAGTCAATATCTTGTAATTTGTAGTAAACAAATTCTGAACATGTACAGTTAGATTATCACTAAGCCTTTGATCGATTTTGTAAAAATAGGCCTCATTTTTTTCAGTAGCTTTGGGCTCACAACCGACTTGGGCAGAGCACACAGACCCAACGTGCACTGGACTCCACACACATCTGTCCCCCAGCCCGCTCACCTGTCTTCCCATGCACCCGCAGTCTCCCCACTTGACCCCACTTGTCCTTCCATCTACCTGTCAGCCACATGTACCAGTCATCCCCAGCCCCCATATACAGCTTGACCCATTATCACTCCAGAGAGGGACACTTGTCACAGTCTACAGGTCACGTTGACACACCTTTGTCAGCAGAGTCTCTAGGTCACACTGCTTTTCTGTCTTGGTGGGAGATGTGTGTAGCTTCTGACAAGTGTATTGGGCTAGGGACTGGCCACCACTGTACCAGGCGGAGTACTTTTTTCCATGCTAATCATCCTAGTTGTTCCACGGCTACCCTCTCCCTTCCCCTGGAACATTCTAACTGCCTCACCGTCTCCACCATTTGTTTCTCTCCAGAATGTCATATGGTTGGGTTATGGCTCTTTCCCATTCCCAATACACACTCAAGATGCCTTTCTCTCTGTTCATGGTTCAATAGCTATGTTTTAGTTGAGCATGAGGTTCATGAGTGCGCACGTGCATGTATGTGTGTGTGTATGTGTGTATGCCCATGTTAACTAGAATCCATATCAAGTGTCTTCCCTCAGTGGCTCTCCACCTTATCTTTTGAGTCAGGGTCTCTCACTGAAGCTGAACCTTGTTGATCCAGTAAGAATTGCTGGCCAACCAGCCTTGGGGCTCCTCCTGTCTCTGCCTCCCTAGTGCTAGGTTAGTGGCACATGTTGTCATGCTTGGCTTCTTATGTGGGGGCTGAGGATCCAAATTCAGGTCCTTATGTTTGCAAGCCAAGCACTTCACCTACGAAGCCATCTCCCTAGCTCCTTTCCAATTATTTTATATTGTGGCAAAATGCACATGGTATTTGGCATCGTTCTTATTTTTATTATTTGATGCTTTTATTCAACTTTTGACAATTTAATACATGAATAAAGTGTCATGATCACCTCCACCTCCACCCCACCTCGTCCCATTTTCTACAGTAGTCCCCACAGCCAGTCTCATCCCCAGCCACTGGCACTCACCCTGCCCGGTGGATACCATGACTCTGGAGGTCTCCCAGGAGTGGGATCCCACAGGGAGTGTGTGTCTCCTGTGGCAGGCCTGTCTCAGTCAGCAAGCACAGTGGCTTCAGGTCCATCCCCATTTTCTTTTATCTTCTTTTTTTTTTTGGATAGGCAATATTTATTTATTTATTTTTTAAATTTACACTTCCTCCCCTCCTCCCATTCCCCTCCTGCTTCTCCACTCATCCTCCTCCCTCCACCTCTCCTCCTTAAGTGGGGGCTGACTGAGAAGCCATTGATAAAGGCACTGGGACTTGTTTCTACTGCATGTACTGGCTTTTTGGGACCCTAGTCTATTTGTATGCAAAGCTTCCTAGACCTGGATGTAGGGGGGAGGGCCTTGGACTTCCATCCCCATTTTAGCAGATGTCAGAACCCCTTCCTCTTAGAGCTGAACTCTGCTGTGTGCACGGCCACACTGCCGCCCCGGTCATTTCTTAATGGGCACCGCAGCCACTTTCGAGCACCGCTGTGAATATTGCTGCATAGACAGCTCGCTACCGACTCCTTGCTTTCAGTTCCTCGAGGTATAAACCTTGAAATGGGATTCCTGGGTTACGTTGTGTGTTAGTTTTTTTTTTTCTTCTGTGAGCAAAATTACGACTAGAAGCATCTTGAGGAAGGAAGGTTTATTCTGCGCAGTCTGTTCAGGTGCAGCAGATCATGGCAGGGAAGGAAAGACATGGTGACGGGCCAGAGGATCCTGGCAACAATACTCTACAGTCAGGAAGTAGAGAGTGGACAGGAAAAGGATCTTGAAGGTCTACCCCCAGTGCAGAGTTCCTCCAATGAGGCCTTGCCTCCTGAAGGATGCGTAACTTTCCAAAACCACGCCACCTCTGGGCATCAGGTGTTCAGGCAGAAGAGTCTATGGGGGGCAGTCCACCCTCAAATCACAGAGGGTGGGTCTGTTTAAGCTTTGAGGGACTGGACAGGTCATTTCTTCATTGTGCTGTGGGAGATGGAAGGCAGAGCTACACATCCCAGCCCTAGTTCGCTCCTTTCTGTCCCTGCATCACAATCCACTGTCTGGATCGACCTGTTTGTCTATCCATCCACACGCAGAAGGGCAAAATCTGGCTTGCCTCCAAGTTTCAGCAATTACGGCTGTCACAAACACCCACACGCAAGGCTGTGTGTGGATGTGTTTACAAGTCACTGGGTGAACACAGCTGTGTGAGATGCTGTCAGACCATCTGCCAAGTGGCCGGACCAGTTTGCATTCCCACCAGCTGCGGACGAGAGCACCTGATGCTCACGTCCACACCAGCCGGGTCCTCATACTGCGTGCGCGGCACTATGCAGTGCATTGCGTCGTTACTGTTAAGAAGCAACTCCCTAAAAACGAATGACATCATGAATATTTCAGAGGCCTATTTGTGTAGGAGCCATTTTGAATGATATTTCTAATAAGTTTGGCCTCTCACTGTTTCTCACGGCCACACTGAGTCATAAAAGTGACTGTTTTTGTTGTTGTTTTTTTTTGGGGGGGAGGAATTGTCCCATGCCCTGTGATGTTGATTTCACTTAATAGTTCTAGCAGTTTTGGTGGAATGATGTGACTTTTTAAATCACACTGATTATGACATCTGAGGACTAGAGAGATGGCACAGCAGTTAAGAGCCCTCGTTGCTTTTGAAGAATCTCCCAGAAACCTCATGATGGCTCCCAACTACCTGTGACTCCAGGTCCAGAAGATCTGATGTCCCTCTTTGTGAATGTGGTGCACTTGGATCACAAAGCACACACAATACACATCACATATTTAAACGAATACATAACTACAACACTGGCAGATCCGTGTGTTTTCTTTTCCCCTTCTATCCCTGTGTAAGAGGGTCTTTTCCTGAGCGTTGACTTGACCGTCTGGTTAGGGAGCCCAGGCAATCCTCCTGACCCTACCCGTCCCCCAGCAGCAGAATCACAGGCATGTGCCACCTTCAGCCTTTGTGTGGGTGTTGAGAATGGAGCTGGGTCCCCACGCTTGCCCAGCAGGCACTTTACCCACGGAGCTGTTGACATCCCTGTGCTCCTGGGTGCCTTGCAGTTGAGCAGGCTGTGTCAATTAGGGTCACATTAGGGGCGAGAATGGACTTTCCTGTCCTGTCTCTGACCGCAGGGTAAATGCCGCCCCCCTTAATTCTCAAGTACACTGCTGCTGTGGGCTTGTGGGTATCTCAGGCCTGTGTCCTTGCCTTCCTATGAATGGAGCTGAGGTCTATCCAGTAAACCTATCCAGCCTCTTGAGTCCCCCCCACCACCCGTTTGTCTTTTTTTCGAGACAAGGTTTCTCTGTAGCTTTGGTGCCTGTCCTGGAACTAGCTCTTGTAGACCAGACTGGCCTCAAACTCAGAGATCCGCCTGCCTCTGCCTCCTGTGTGCTGGGATTAAAGGTGTGCACCACCACCGCCCGGATTGAGTCTCTTCTTATGGCCGATTACGCTCATGTCTAAACCTTTCCCAGCCTTGCGTTCCTTGAACAATTGCCCTTGACTGTGGTGTGGGCTGACGTGGATGTGGCAGCCATGGTGGACACTCCCCAGGAGTTTGTCTGTGTCTGTGTGTCCACGTGTCTAAACCTGCTTGGTCTGGTTTGGGTACTCACTTTAAAGAAGAAGAATTTGAAAGTGGCCCTTATTCTTCCGTTTTTTGGGGAAAGATGATGTGAAATTTGTATTATTACTTCCTCAACAACTTCACTAGTGAAAACAGGCAGACACGGAGGGCTTTCTTCCGCATTTGCTTTTGTTTTTTCTTAGACTTCAAGGCAAAAGATGGTTCCGCTCATCTGTTTTCTCTTGAGAGAAGAAGTTGGTGGCCCGTGTCACTACAGAGCTTGGTTCACTTCATCCTCATTGGGAAGACCTGTCTATTTACCGTGTACAGTGTTATGGTTACAAAGTTCATGGCTTCCACTGTGAATGAGAAGGCGAGGCACTTCTCCTGAGCCTGGCTTATCTCGCCAACAGAGCTCTCCAGCTCTGTCCATTTTGCTGCCAACAGCAGGGGTTCATTCTTCTTTAGGACTGAGCCATACTGGAGTGTACATACACACATACCTTCTCTTCACCCGCCTATCAATCGATGGACTCCTGGACCATTCCACATCAGGACTGAAGACAGCACAGACCTGCAGGCATCGCTTTGTGTGTGCATTTAATTTCCTTTGGCTATAAACCCAGAAGTAGAATAACTGGATCATGGTCTATTTTTAATTCTGTGGGAAGTCTATGCTGTTCACCTTCATGGCTGGACCAGTTTACATTCCCATCGACAACACACAGACATCCTCTTCTTCTATGCTGTTTCCAGAATGTTTTGTCTTTCTCCTTTAATATCAGTTCTTACACTGTAGCCCAGATGGGTCTCAACTCAATGCAGTCCTCCTGTCTTCGCCTACCAAGTGATTGCATTATCAGGTGTGTGGGCCATGTTGACTACATCCCTGGCTTCTTTATTTTTACTAGCCATTCTCATGGGATGGAACAGTAGGTTGGTTTGTTTTCTAGCAGTGCTGGGGATGGATCCCAGGGCTCTGAACTGGGTAGCCGAGCTCTACCATTGCATACACCCGGTCTCTGTGTGGTTTTGACGGGCATTTTCTGGTTTTGCACCACCTGTACTCCTGTGTGAGAAGTGCCCCATTTTGGGTTGGATTAGTTGAATCGGGGTTGTTTTTGTGTCTTGCACACCCTGGAGTTAATCCACTGCAGCTGGTGACTCCTTCCTCCCACCCCACAGGATGTCTCTCTGCTTTTTTGATTGATTCTTGAGTGGGCAGAGGCTGTATTTATTTTCAATTGTGTCTGTGCACTCGTGTGTGCACTGTGAGTGTGTAGCACCTGCAGAGGCTACAGGAGGATGATACAGACCTTTAGAAGCTACCCCACTCAACATGAACACTAAAAACCAAACTGGGGTCCTTTGAAGTAGCAGCCTGTGCTTTTAACCTCTGAGCCATTTCTCCACCCTCAGAGAGACATTTTTAAAGCTTGATTTAATTCTGCTTCTCTGTCCATGGGGTCTGAGATGATTCCCTTTTCATTTCTAATATTGGTCATCTGTCGGGGACCAGCCTTGACAAAAATACCTCTTGCCAAGGTAGAGGTGTGGGGATTTAGAAATAATAGTAAAGAATACGAAGACACGCTTAAAAATAATAAGACAGAGTAACATAGAATAGTATCGGGAGGGAGTTCCAATGAGTACTGAAATCTTCCCGCGTTTAATTTATAATTGGTTAAAATACCTCTGCTCACTAAAGGTAGGAGTAGGATAAAAACTGCCTTAACCTGATACAGGGAATGGACAGACCCATTGAAGGTCGCAGGCCACAGCCTAGCGTTCCGTAGCTAAAACAAAACAAGTCACACTCACACCCTGGACCAAAACATTCTGTTGGCACACCACTCCCTGGGTAGAATCCTAAATTATCTCCTTAAGAGAACTGAGATTTAGTTGGATCCAGAGACTTCTTGAAATACAAGGGCTGGCTATTAGCCACACCTGTTGACAATGACCTTGAGAGAGCAGAACTCCCCGAACTAAATCTAGGTGGTACCTTTGAGGTGGAAACCCAATAACCTTGAAGGACTAGAGGAAGTTCCAGCCCTCTGATCTTTGGTTAGCGTGGACACAGGCTCATCTTTTATGGGGCCTCCACAGTCATCTCTGTCTCCTTTCTCTTATCTGGTATGTAACTGTTGCTGAGATTTTATTAAACATCTTGATGTTCTAAAAGAATCACTTTGACTCTCTTCCTTGTGCATGTTTTTCTAGGATTATGGGATATGTAGTTCCCTTTCACTAGCTAATTAGAATCAACGTATTCCTGCCTTTGGCGAAAGAGGAAACCTCACGGGGCACTGTGCTTCCTTGGGTCCCTTCTGTGCTTGTCTCTTGGTGATATGCACACAGAGTCCTTGAACAGCCTAACTTTCCCAGTGATAAGCACATTTCGCAGAGAGTGACTAGGTCCCTTCCTGGGAGCGTGACTCAGTAGAGTGTCTGCTTAGGATACAGGGAGCTCTGGGCTTGGCCCTTAGCACATATCAAGTAAATGTGTGATGGTGACCCACACTTGTAACACCAGAACCTTGGAGGTGGAGGCAGGAGGATCGGGAGTTCAGAGTCATCCTCAGCAACACAGAAGTCTGAGGCCAGCCGCATGATTCTACTTACCACAACTGGAAGTCACCGTTTGCTCTGACCAAGGTCCCAAGGAGCCAAAGAACCCACTGGCTCAGCTGGAGAGATGGTTCAGTGGCCAAAAGCATTTGCTGTTCCGGAGAGGACCTGGGCTCAGTTCCCAGCACCACATGGCAGCTCACAACTACCTGTAACTCCAGACCCTGGGAATCTGATGCCTTCTTTTGGCTTCTCTAGGCACCCACATATACATGGGATACATGCTTCCTCTCTCACACATATATACACAGATAAAAAGAGAATAAATATAAATGATTTTTTCAAAAGTTACCTAACTGACATCTCTGTCACTGTTGTCACAGAGCGGTCAGTTGAGGCCCGCGCCCCTGTGCATCTCTTCCGCCCCTAGCTTTGTCCGAAGCTGCTTCCTTCCCCAGGGTCTAGGTGTGTCTGGAGCTCAGACCCTCGGAGCTCTGTGGTCCTGCCTAGAATTTTCCTGTGCCTTCTGTAGGCAGCTCTGGGCACAGCTGGGGATTCTGGATGCTCACACCCGTGAGCAGGTGGCCCTGGCCTGCTCTCTCAGAACGGTGTCTCTCCTTGTCATCCTCTCCGACTGTGGCAGACAGTCTGGACCTACCCTTTCCCGCTGCAGCGTCCTCTCCCATACAGGAATCCTGGCTCCGACTACTCACATTCCAGGCCTCAGACTCCTCTTTGCCTGCCTGTCAGAGTTCTCAGTTTGTTCCCACAATGCACTGCTAGATAGGTCACAGAAAAAAAAAAACCGGCAAAGGAGCTGAACCAGTGGGGACAGCATGCTGAGCTAGGGAGCTTCCCCAAAGGCAGGTAAAGTTAGTAACAGCAAATCCAGACTTTCAGCCTTTCCCCCCTTTTTTTTGAGACAGCTTCCCCCATAGCCCAGGTTAGCCTTAAACTGACTATGTAGGCAGGATGACTTGATCCTCCTGCCTCTGCTTCCCAGGTGATTATGGGGTACACCACTGTATCTTGTTTCCATGGTGCTGGGGATTGAACCAGGACTTCCTGCGTACTTGATATACCTTCTTCCACCCCAACCCTGCAGAATCAGTACCTGATGAGAGAGTTCAAGGTTCTGCCTGTGTGGAGGTGGCGAAGACAGGGGTGTTCTGGGGGAGCTGGAATGTTCTCGATCTTGGTCTAGGAGGCCGCCCAACTTGTGAAAACTCAGCTAAGTCCAAGTGAAGGTGTTTCTGCTTTGCACTATTTGGCCAATGCGGTATGGCCACAGCGCAGCAAGGACAGTGCCTTAGGAGTCCTAGATGGCGGATTAAGACTCAGAGCTGCAAGCCCCAGCTTTCAGTTAGTTTTGTGAGCTCTGCTCAGTCTAGAAAGGGACATGCTCATTTTACCTCATAACTGCAGCAGACAAAGGGTCTAAAGCCAGTCAGGTGGGTCAGCAGGAGTCCATCTTGGAGGCCTTGGAGGCCTTGCAGGGTCTCTACTACCCCCTTTCCCGGAGGGTGGGGCAGAGAACAGAACCCGGGACACAGGAAAGGGGCTGACTAGTGTGTAACCTCGTTCCTGGCCTTTGTCCTCTAGTCTCCTGACCATTTGATTCCAAAGCAAAGATGAAGGTAGGGCCTTTGCTCCCTGGTATTAATAATGCAGTGGCCACAGAGGCACCCAGGAAACTGTATCTGCCAGAAATCACAGTGTGAGTCCCAGAATGCATCGGGCCAGTTTACACTGAACATCTGCCATAGGCCCCACAGCTGGAGCCTTGACCTCCAGAACAGCCACAGCAACTCATGGTTCTGGTAGTCAGTTGATGATGGAGTAGATTGGAGGAGCAAGGAGGAAGAGGGGTGTGCAGATGTGGAACCCTTTTTCTTCTTCTGTCCAGCATCAGGTTGGAGGCTGGCACGCAGTCACTTCCTGGTTCCTGCTTGTGCTGTTTCCCCAGAGAAAATCTATTTGTTTTGGGTTGAGATAACCACGCTAGTCTCATAAATTCTTCTCGTTAGCTTATGATTTTCCTCATATGCTCTTGAGACAGTAGCGAAGTCCCCATGGGGTGAGGTGCTATGATGAGACCCAGCTCTGTCACTTTCACGCATTTGCGGGCTGTGGCAGCAAATGATCCTTTGGGTGGCTTCAAGATCAGGCCCCTGGTGCTGCCGAGCAAGCATAAGACCCCTATCACCCAGGCAAACTCTAAATGTGGCAGTGTGTACCTGTAATCCCAACCCTGGAGTGACAGACAGGAGGATCTTGGGAGCTCCTGCACTGGCCAGCCAGACTGCTGGAACTAGAGAGCCCCAGATTCAATGAGAGACTCTGTCTCAGAGAAACAAGCCAGAGGAGACTAAGAAAAACACCATCATTGACCTCTGGACTTCACACATGTGCAAGCACACACGTCACCCCCCAAATGTGTGCACACAAGCATAGACACACACAGATGACCAAGTATCTGCTACTACTGTAATACAGTTCCAGGGATTGGAAGGCCAGGATCAAGGGCAACAAGGTCATGATTCTCTAAAAGAGGATCCTGTCTGCCTATTCCAGCTTCTGGTGATTGCTAGGTATATTGTTATGTTCCTGTGTTCCCAATCTCTGTGACCCTCCTCACACAGCCCTGTCCTCTGTGTTTATGTCTCTCTTGTCTCCCACAGGGCAGGATTCGGGATCAGTTCAGGTCTCAGAAATAGGACAAGACTCAGGATCAGGGCATGCGGGGCACATAGGGGAGAGTCAGAACAGGACTCAGGATCAGGGCTCTGGGGGGGTGAGGTCAGAACAGGACTCAGGGTCAGGGCTCCAGGGTGGGTCAGAGTAGGACTCAGGATCAGGACACCGGGGATGGGGTCAGAACAGGACTCAGAGTCAGGGTACCAGCAGGACTCAGGATCAGGCCCCTTCAGGACTCAGGATCAATGCATCACTGGGGTTCAGAGCAGGGATCAGGACCAGAGCAGGAATCAGAATTTCCCAGACATGGCGGGGTCCTGGTTGGATTGTGGAGGACATGTACAGCTTAAGAATTTGGGTCCTGCAGAATCAGTGCTCTAGGGCTGGCTGACTCTGGCTTATCTAAGGCACTGAGATGGTATGTCATTCCACACCTTGTGGTCACTGATGGCACTGGCTGGTTGACTAGCAGATATGGGCACAAACAGAAGCAGGCACAGCACACAACAGCTGGCAGTGAGGCACTGTGGCCAGCTTGCCTGATAGGCCATCTCAGTGACCAGAGCTCTGAGAGCCACAGCTGTGGAAAGCCTGTCCCCATCCCATACACAGGACAGTGGTCTCTGGAAGAGAAGCACCATATGGTCAATCCAGGTGAACGCTGGAAAGAGCCAAAGAATGTGGGTGCCTACATAGGTAGAGTCCCAGGCCCATCAGAAACCAGGGTCAAGGGAACCCTTTAAGTGTGTCCTTAGGGTCCTGCAGTAGCCAGAGCACAGGCATGTATAGACATATGCTAAAAACCTAGTGGTATTATTGATGCTCATCTGGGAGGGACTCAGATACTCAGATGGAAAGCTGGGTGCTTCACCCAGGGCGTCTGTGCACCCCTGACAAGCAGAGTTCTACTCCAGGGCCCCAGGGAGCACCTCAGTCCCTCAGATGGAAGACACACATTGCTCAGCCTCCATGGATAAGGCCGCAGTGACCATCCCACTCACCTCCTTCAAGAATGGAGTCTAGAGGCGTAGTGGCTGGGCCAAAGTCTAGTCTTCCATAGACTCAACCCTCTTCCCCCAGCTACACAGCATCAAGCAATCATAGAAAGCCTCCAGGCCTTCATCTCATCTATCATAAAAAGCCTGTTTGATGGGGTGGGCTTTGGAAATCAGAAATCACGAAGGGCAAATTTCCAGCTCTCTGTGAGAGGCTAGTGTGTCCTCTGAACCTAAGCATCCTTCTTCTGCTGCTTCCTCTTTCCTAGGCACAGTCTGTGTCTCTGGTGAGACTGCAGAAGTCAGTTCTGGAAGAGTCCATCAAATCAGGCAAGTTGAGTAGTGCGTGGGCGCCCCCTGGTGGCTGCATGCTCAGAGACTGTGGTCCTGGGAACACAGACCCTGACTTTGCAGGCACTGAGGCAGGGACCTCAGGGTTCCAGGTAGGGAAAGCTCAGAACCCTGCAGTGGGTGCCTAAAGGGTGGAGCTTAGGCTGGTGCATGGAGGTGCCCACTGAGCCATTTGTGGGTCAGACTGTTAAGTGCTGTGATCTCCCACTCCTCCCACCCCATGACCCACCTCCTAAAGAATCCCTGAGTTGATTCAGGCCCAGAAGGAAGAGGCTGACAAGGAAATGGGGAGAGGCCATGGTAAGGGTATGGACCTCTGATCTCTGGGAAGACAACAGCTTCTTCTTCTTGCAGTGTCCCTGACTGTTCTGGGCCCTGCTGAATCCTGTCCTGCCTCTCTATGTACCGCTTAAACCCACAGGGAAGTGACTCTGCCCAACCTGTCCCTTCTGCAGCATCCTGCTCCTTGGTCCAGATGGGAATTTAGAAATGGAACAAACCTTGTTGTCCACTGGGGCCTGTGCCCACAGTGCCTGTGTCCTGTGCCCATGGTGCCCCTCTGTCCTATGTTCTGGGTTTTTCACATCTCTACAGTCTACTCAAATCCACACTGCCCACTCTGAGGTCTTGCCTGGAGCTTTGAGTCCCCATGAGGGCCATGTGGGGTGGGCAGATTTGAAGGATGCTGCTGACCCGCCTAAGGGGGCCCAGGAAGACCTGCAAAACGTCACAGAAAAATGAAAGACAGAGAGACAGAGAGACAGCTGCGGCCTCCTGTAAACAGTCTGATTTCCCAATGCGAACCAGATTGCAGCCCAGGACCTCAGGTAAACATGTGCGTCAGTGCCCCCAGCCCCCTGCCGCCCAGGAGGCCCAGGGTCTGCATGGCCCAACTCTGGGACGCATCACCGTCACCGCCCAGACGGTTCCTAATTAGGCAAAATTAGGCCTTGCATTCCTCCAAAATCCCCAAGATCTCTGCAATTTCAGGTCTTCCCCAAAGGAAAACATCGGGTAATTAAACAGCATGAGCAAGAATGGTATAGAATGTTCTCTGGCTGAGGAAGCAGCTCTGGTTTCCCACCCACCTTGGCTGGACAGAGGATCTGCTGGGAGGTGGATTAACCATGGCCTTGTTCTCAGGGTCTGGGTGGCCGTGGGCCTGGGGGAAGGGGGCAACTAGACCTGGTCTTGGATCTCTGCTGGTGGGGTGCGGGGCTGTTAAGTTCCCATGGCCTGTGTCGTGCCTACAGGTAGCACCAAGGACAGTGTCTTCGACAGCAGGGTTAAGTGGGGCCCGTGCAGCTGGCATAAGTGTCCACCCAGTCCTTCAATTCCTCATGACCCCCAGGAAGCTGCCAGTGCAGGGTGAGATCCTGCCCAGTTGCCCTCACAAGCCTTGGGCCTTCAATGTACTCGTTGTTTGCTTTCTGTCTTCAGTCTTTTTGCATTTTTTCTTGTCCTTTTAAATTGTGTTTTTTTTGAAGATTAAATGTTAGAATAGCTCCTGAGGGGGTGTCTTCTTTCTTCTGTAGTATTATCTTACTTTATTTTATTTTTGAGACAAGGTCTTACGACATAGCCCTGGATGTCTGGAACTCACGACCAGGCTTTGAATTCACAGTAATCCTCCTGCCTCTGTCTCCTGAATGCTGAGATTATAGGGGTGCCACCATGCCTGGCTTTTCTTCCATGATTTTACAAGCATCTGGTTTAGTCTGTCTTATCTTTTCTACAGTGTCTGTGAAACTAACCAGATACACGCTGTTTTCGTCTCCCTTCTCCTCCGACCCACAAGGCCTCTTACCCAAAGTTGCCTGCTAGGTGTTGGCCTCTGATGGTGACTTCTGTTGTGATTTCTGGTTTTGTTTTTTTTTCTGTTCTGTGCATTGAACCTGGGGCTTCATGCACAGGAGCCAAGCGACACTCTTAGGCCATTAAAAAATATATATATTGCCTATTTATTTATTTAGAGGCCTAATAGTAATGTAGCTTAGGCTGGCCTCAAATTCACAGTCCTCTTGCTTTAGTGTTCTGAGCACCAATATTACAGCCCAGGTCATGATGTTTGTGTACATGTCTGCATGTATGTACATGTCTGCATAGACACACAGTGGTGCGTGTGTGTGTGTGTGTGTGTGTGTGTGTGTGTGTAGGTCAGAGGTCAACATCAGATGTCCTTCTCAATGCTCTCCATTTTGTCTTTGCAGAAAGTCTGTTGCTGAAACTGGCGTTCTCTGATGAAGTTAGGCAGGCTGGCTATGGAACGCCAGGGATCCTCCCGCCTCTGCCTCCTAAGTGCATGCCGAGATTATAGGCCTGCGCTGCCATACCCAGCCTATAAACCGAGGGCCAAAGGTCAAACTCAGGTCCTCACCCCTGTACAGGTCCTTCACTGAGGGAGCCATGTGCTCAGATGAATGGTTTTTAATAATCAGGGTCACAGGAAATTCCTAGTGCAGCTTGGAGTCCCCCCACGCTGCCACACAGTGTCCCCTTTTGACTTTCTTGTAATGGGGCACCCAGCTCACAGCAAGCAGAGCCCTGCAGGTTGTCATAGTGACACAGACAGACTTCTGTGCACACCTCACTCCCATCTCCCATGAAGCACTCAAGCCTTCTTGTCCATTTCCAGGGGCCACGATCTTGCCACTTTGGACACGATATAGGAGGGGACTATAAGGAGCTAGTCTTCTTTGTCTTTTTACTGCGCCATGTCCTGAGAGCCTGGCTGCCTCTGAGTGGACAGTTGTATTTCCCACCACAGACCCACAAGCTCACTCGCCCCACCCTCCCACCGAGGACACTTTAATTATTTCCAGTTAGGGTTATACATCAAAGAGTGTAGGTGCAATTGTGTGCGGGCTGCGTGCGAACACACATGTTCTTGCCTCTGGGCTGGGCGCCCAGAACTGGGGCTGTTGGGCTGTATGGTCAGTGTATGTTTAGTTTTTTGAGAAACTGTCAAACAATTTTCCAGAGATGATGTGCTAGTTAGTCTACCTTCACACGGGCAGAGCGGGGGACACCTCGTTCTTCTGGCTCCTTACACAGTGCCGTGTGGAACTGCCATCCGTCTTGCTGATGGACTTGTGTTTCTTGCAAGGCAGTGTGGGCCGCACGCACACTCTGCTAGTTCATTTGCCTTTGAAGCATCTCATTTACACCCTGTCTCTTCAGGGCCCGGTATCTGCTTGAACTGGTTCGTCTGCCTCTGCACAATGTAGTATTCTGTGTGTAGTTTGGTTTTCTCTGAGCTAGTATCTCACTATATAGTCCAGGCTGGCCTCAAATCCACAATAATCATCCTGCCTCATCCTACCAAGCTCTAAGATTACATGTGTATACCACCATGCCTGGTTTAAACTATGTAATTTTGAGAGTTTCTTTTATTTTGGAATTAAAGCTTTTTATCAGGTATGTGTTTGCAAATCTTTCCCCAATTGATAGCTTCCTTCTTCGTGCTGCTTTAACCAGTCTGTCTCTCATTTCAGTTCTAATTAGTTTAATATTTTGGTGTGTGCATGTGTGTATGCATGTTTGTGTATATATGTGTATATGTGTAGAGGGAGTGCATGTATGCACACGGAGGCCGGAGATGTGGATTAGATGTCTTCATCAATCGCCCTCTCCTCTATTTCCTGAGCTAAAGTCTCTCATTGAACCTGGGGCTCACTGGTTTAGCCAGTCTAGCAGCCAGCTTGTTCTGGGCAGCCCTAGGACGACAGGTGCATCCTCTTGCCTGTGAGGAAAGTGCTATACCCACCGAGTCATCTCTCCAGCCCCCTATTCGTGATACTGGGGCATAGCCCAGGGCGTACGCATTTGCTCCTGTGTGTTTCTTAAAGTTCTGTAGATTTTCATCTAGTGTGGCTTGGTATCTGTTAGAACTATGCAGCTTAGGTCAAGGCCAGCTTTTACTTATTTTATTCGTGTTTTGTGTGAACAGGCAGGGGGAGGCAGAGGTCAACCTCCAGTGTCATTCCCCGGAAGCAGTCCACCTTGACTCTTCAGACAAGGTCTCTTGTAAACGGAAGTTTCTGTCCCACTCGATCTGGCAGTCATTCTGTCCCAAATAGACACACAGAGGCTTATATTAATTATACTGTTTGGACTATTGCTCAGGCTTTTTACTAATTGGCTCTTTCAGCTTAAATGAACCCATAATTCTTATCTATGTTTAGCCATGTGGCTTAATATCTTTTCTCAGTGAGGCATTCTCATCTTGCTTCATCTGCTTCTGGATGACAACTGTGCCTTTACTTTTCCTCTTCCTAGAATTCTCCTAGTGTGGTCACCCTGCCTATACTTCCTACCTGGCTACTGGCCAATCAACCACCATGATTGATGATATTAATTATATTAATTTAGTGAGAAAATGCCAAGAATCTACACAGAATCTGAGTCCCATGGGAATCACCTGTTCTTTCCTGACCAGTTTCTGTTGCCTGCTGATTTGTGTAACTAATTTGGGTCTTAAAAGTAGAGAGTCAGAGGGCTGGAGAGATGGCTCAGTGGTTAAGAGAACTGGCTGCTCTTCCAGAGGTCCTGGGTTCAATATCCTGCAACCACATGGTGGCTCACAACCATCTGAAATGAGATCTGATGCCCTCTTCTGGCATACAGGCATTCATGGAGGCAGAACACTGTAAACATAATAAATACATAAATTTTTTTGAAAAAGAAAGAAAATGTAGAAATTCAGGAGGCTGGAGAGGTTAAGAGCACTGACTGCTCTTCCAGAAGACCCAGGTTCATTTCCCAGTACCCACATGGTGACTCACAACCACATGTGACTCCAGTTTCAGAGGATCTAACATCCTCTTCTGGCCTCACAGACATACATGCAGGCACACATCATACACATAAAAATAAACAATCTAGAAAGGATAGGAAGTCATAGTTTTGTTGTTATACTTGCTGGAAACACTTTCTCTTCTCCTGAATAAAATGTATTTTTATTTGTTTTATTTTGAACAGGGTCTCGTGTAGCCCAGGCTAGTCTTGAAATTGCTATGTAACTGAGGATGGCTTTAAACTCCTGACCCTTCTGCCTCTGCTTCCCTAATGCTGGGATTCCACGTGTGCATGCCACCATGCCTGGCAATCATGTACCTTCTTTATTACAACTGTCAGTGGAGAAGTGACTGTGTTTTGGTAGTCAGTTCTCCTGCATGTTCACTGGCTATTCTGTTGCATCCTCCCCTGCCCCATCTCAGGGTCCCCTTAACTTTCCCTGGATGTCCCTTCAGAACCTCAGGGCTTTTATTTTTCAGTTTGGATTTTGGTTCTATGGATTCTATAATAAAAAGAACAGGAAGCACCGAGGTGGTGGCGAGAGGGTCCCAAGCATAAGTATACCTCCTGTTCTCGCAGAGGACCCAAGTTTGGTTCTCAGAACTCACATTGGGCTGCTCACAACCACCTATAATTCCAGCTCCAGGGGATTCTGGACTCCTCAGGCACCTTCACACATGTACACAACACAATGCGCCACACAAACACATACACAACATTAAAAACTAAAAATCTTTTTAAAAAACTAGTTTAAGACCAGAAGGGTATTCTATGATAAAGTCCCTGACCCACAGAAATGACCAAAGCTCTGTCCAAAGTGGCTGACTGAGTGGGCTGGCCCGGCCTGCTCAGGAAGTTACACCTGTAGCTAATGGTGTTCTGACACAGCCACACGCTGCTGTGGTGGTTTGAGACTGATGAACCCACCAGCCTTCAGCAAGGAAAACATAGTGGCTCGCTGCTCCCTGCCCAACCCCCAGGCTGCTGTAGCTTCACACCGGTATCAAAAATAAGATGGGAGCTTCAAGGGGCCTGGAGTCCGGCATTTCCCATGAACACTGATGGAACAACCTGGCACGTCAGATCCAGTAACATATACAAAGGATTAGCTAGCTGTGGTGGAGGCACAGAGCCTTCACTAGGAGCAAAGAATATCCGGGTATTTGAAGTCAGCAAATTCCCCATATAAACAGACCAGATTCACCGTATTAACAAACGAAAATTCCCACGGGATTATAGTCATCTATATCAGAAAAACACTTGAAAAAACTAAAAATCTATTCAGCATAAAACTCTCAAGCAGCTGGGAGTTCAAAGGCATTTTCTCCATCTGATAAAAAAGGCATCTATGAAAAATATGCAGTGGACTTTGTAGCAAGAACTGGGAGATTAAATGCTTCCCTCAGAGATAAGGAACAAGGCAGGAATGTGGTTCCCCGGCCCTGTCTGCCACCCTTCAAGGAAGGGTCTGGCCTGTGAGGCATGAGAAACAAGAAAGGCGACAGATTGCAGAGGAAGATGGAAGACAGGCTGCCTGCCTGCCCATGTGGAAATTCTGCAGGGGTCATCAAAAAGCTGCTGGCAGAAATGAATGATGGGTAGCGTGCAAGGCCAACACCGAAGATGACAAACTCAGTCTAAAGAAACGATGGCACCATCAGAGCACACAGGTTCTAAAGAACATTTTTCAGATAGCTAGCGTTAGACAAGGGCCTCACCTTGTTCACCAGTGGGCAGTGCAGAGTGCAGATCCAAACCTCACTGAGAGAGGGGCTGGTGGGATGGCTTAGCATGTCAAGACACTTGCTGCCAGGCCTGTTGACCGGAGTTCAGACCCTGGACCTGTATACTAGGAGGGGTGAATGGTCTCCAGCAGGTTGTCCTCTCCACATACACACCAACACACATTCTCTCTCCCTCTTCCTCTCCCTCTCTCTCTCTCTCTGTCTCAAACAAGCACAATAATTTAAATAAATCTTTCTGAGAGCACTGAAGTTTCATGGACAACAGGAGAAGGCAAGGGTGTGGTGGGGAGACTCGAACCCTGTATGTTGGATGGTCTTTTAGATGGCAGTGCGGCTCTGGCAAATGACTTTGCTGTGTCCCTACACACGGTACACACAGACCTCTCACGTTTCAACAGCTCCACATCTGGAGATGAAAGCATGTGTCCACATAAAATCTGGCTCACACATGGGCCGGTGAGATAGTTTGGCAGGTGAAGGAGTTTGCCACCAACCTGAGAACGTGAGCTCAATCCCTGGGTCCCACACTGGGTTAAGGAGAGAACCAATCCTCACGGGTTGACCTCTGACCTCCACTCACACACCACAGTACACGCACGGCCTCCTCCATAAGTAATAAATGTAAAAATTATTGTAAAAGTTTTGCACACATAGGTTCCGGTCACATTTACAGAAGACCCACAGTGGCAACAATGAATGTCTCTTCGTGTATATGTAGATTAACTCACGATGGTTTATCTGTGTGATGGAATTGTATTCAGCTGTAAAAAAGTATGAGACTTGCATGAATCTAGGGTAAAAGAGACCATCACAAAAGACCACGTCCCAGGTGAGTCCATGAGTATTCAATTTTTTTAATTAATTAAATTTTTAGAATTTCATTTTACATTCCAACCACAGTTCTCCCTCTCACCCCTCCTCCTGCCTTTCCTCATCTCCCTCCTCAGCCCACCTCCCACACCCTCCTCCCAATGGGTAAGGGCTCTGATGGGGAGTCAGCAAAGTCTGGCACATTAAATTGGGGCAGGACCAAGCCCTCCCTTCATTAAGGCTGAGCATGGCATCCCACCATAGGGAATGGGCTCCAGCAAGTTAGCTCATGCTCCATGGCTAGACCCTGGTCCTTACTCAATTTCTGTCGTGTCAAAGGGAGAAAGAGAAAGGGGATTAGCAGCTGTGTGGCCTTGGGGCGACAGTAGGGAGGCAGAGTGGCTGCCGATAGCTGTGTTCCTTTAGGAACGGACTGTGGCAATGCTGCCCAGCTTTGCGACCACGTCCAGACCCACCGACTGCGCCATGTGTGAATTGTGCCCCGCAAAAGCTGCGAGTCAATTGGTCTGTGCTCTAGAAGTAGATGACTACAAAGTTGAACCATTGTTCTTTCCTTAGGCATGGTCTCGCTGTGGCTCTCAGGCAGACTAGAACTCCTAGCCTTCCTTCCCCTGCCTCTCCAGTGCTGGGACTGCATGCTTGCACCACGCACCACCACTCCAACGCCTTGTCTCTTACACAGCTGATCTCTCCAGCACCCTGTGAGGGAAAACAAGATCCTTTGACCTGTTAGACCCACACCCTGCTACCCCATTTTCATTCCTTTCCATGCTATCTCCTGCCTGCTCCACCGCTTCTCGTGAGAGGACCAGACTGATGAGTCAGTGTTGGGACCACAGTCCCCAAGATGGGCTCAGCCCTGCACCAATGGAAGAGTGTGCGTGTCTCTCCCAATGTAGATCTCTCTTCTCTTCTCTTCTCTTCTCTTCTCTTCTCTTCTCTTCTCTTCTCTTCTCTTCTCTTCTCTTCTCTTCTCTTCTCTCCTCTCCTCTCCTCTCCTCTCCTCTCCTCTCCTCTCCTCTCCTCTCCTCTCCCCTCCCCTCCCCTCCCCACCACTCCCCTCTCCTCCCCTTCTTTCCTTTCCCTTCTCTTCTCCTTCCCTCCTCTCTGCTGTCTTTCAATAAGAAATCATTGGAAAAATCCCTCTTTTAAAACTCCTGTCTTAAGGGCTGGTGAACTGACTCAGCAGGTAAAGGTACTAGGCCCGTCAAGCTGAGTTTGGTTCCCTGGACCCACACAGTGGAAGGTGAGAACTGACTTCTGCCAGTCATTCTCTGACCTCTCCATGTGCCAAGGCATGTGACTGTCCTTCCCCCACCCCATAATAAATAAAATTATATACTATACTATATATTATTTATATTGTATAACATAATAATGTGATAAAACGAATATTTTAAAAAATACCATTTAAAATATACAAAGTATTGGTAGTTTCTTGTAATTTCTTTAACAATATAAGAACTAGTACAGTTTCAGGGGAGCTGGCATGGCGGGACTCAGGGGTGAGCTGCAAGCCTACCTCTGATGGCCCTCAGGAGCATGTGGCTCTGGAGATGGCCTCACAGGTTCTGCTCTCTGTCACTTGATTGACACTCCACTGTGACACTGCCTCTGTGGTGCAAGCTCCCATCTTCCAGTTAACTCATGGCCCTAGAAGACATCGTTGTAACACACGTGGCCATGGGACCGTCTTTGCGGCCTTCCTCCTTTCTTCCATTCCACAGAAATGCTGTTTTCCTAGCAAGATGGAGGCAAAGTATGTTGCCCACACCCCACAGAACCCGGCCTTGGCCCCCAAGAAGAGCTCACTTTCTCTTGTGAAGGTCATCTTGTATCCCTCCAGAGTAGTGGTCCTCAACCTTCCTAATGCTGCAACCCTTAATACAGTTCCTCATGTTGGGGGACCCCCAACCATAAATTACTTTCATTGCTCCTTTATAACTGTAATGTTGATACTGTTCTGGATTGTGATTATCTGTGTTTCCCAATGATTTGGGGCATTGTGACCCACAGATTGAGAACCACAGCTCTAGAGGGTAGGTTCAGCTAGGTCCGAGTGCTTGGGGGAGGCAGATTACAACCCCACTGTGGGACACCTGGGGGTGAGAAGCCAGGGACAGGCAGGCACCTGAAGGCCAGGGTAGGAAAAGAGTCTAGTGACCTTCTTATGTAGGAGGTAGACCTGTATGTGTAGCAGCCCCACCGTTAGGCCCCACCGTGAATGGATTCCCACGGAAGAGCCATGAGGAGTGACCCTGACCCCGTGTACTTTTCCCACGCCAGAAGAGAGCCGTTCCTGGCTCTGGAGGAGGGTGTTGGACCAGCATCTGCTGATGCTCACAGTTGACATGTGGTACAATCAGGACTCCCCAGGGAGCCAGCCTCCTCAGCATGGTCAGCATGCCTGCTTGTGATCTGGCTGAGCCACTTCCGGGCCCTGAGCCTCGATTTCCTTCGACGGGAAGGGAAGGGCCCAGGGGATGAGGCCAGCCTCAAAACTGTCCTGAGAGCTGGGCACATACAGCTGATAAGGGATTATCTCCTCAACCCTCACCTCTTTCCCTGCCCTGTAGCCTGAAAGCCAGTGGTGGGAGCGGCCTCCTTGCAGGATGTGTCAGCGAGATTTGATAAGGGTAGTTCCGTCCAGGCCTCTCAGGTCTCACATAGCCGCAAACCAGAAGCCTGGTGTCACTCACTCATTACTGACGTGTGTGCCTGTTCGTACGTGCGTGTTTGTTAGCACCGAGGCCTCAGGGAATGGGATGACTTATCAGAGAGGCAAAGGTAAAGTCAAATAAATGACAAAAGTCACAGCGTTACCTTCCGGCTGACACCCCATCCCTAGGAGATGGTCCTCCTGAAGCCAACAATGAAAATCTGCTATGCTCTGAGTGACCACCCAGCCTTTCTTGCCATGTGGTCCCCTTGTCTCTGTCAGTTGCTGTGATAGCCTCCTTCAACAGAAAACACATTAATGGCCCCCTAACACAAAGCCTCCAACCTCCACACGCACAATGTTGGAAGCTGGGCAAGTCAGTGAAGGCGTCAGGAACACGTAGGTGTACTGTCCTTAGTCCCTGGTACCAGCCGAGTATCGACCCCCATATTCCTTATCAGGCCAGTAGGCCCCTTGGCTTTCCATCCCTAACAGCAAGGCCACGCCCACCTCTCCCTGAAACCATACTGCTCACCTCAAAAGTGTTATAATGGCAGCAACGGGTCGTCTATCCTGTGTGTGAGTATACCCCAACATGGCGTCAGATCAGTCCTCACAGCAAGGACAGCAAAGTCCACTTCTGACTTGTCTTTGTGTCGCATGGAGACCACACCATCTGACACGTGAGCACACACAGGGCTGTGTGCAGAGAGCTGTGGGCCTAAGTCGTGAGCACAGCCTGGCAATGTTCTGGAGAAGAAATGGAGGGGACGTTGACTCGTGCCCACAGTTTATACCCCTCTTATCTGAGAGAGGAGACCACAGAGTGACCCCATGGTGGCCACCTTTATCCCATTTGAGTGGATTAGATTGTCTCCAAAGACTGAGATTGTCCCCAACTGCTGGCCCACAGGCAGGGAGTACTCTAGAATAAGCATAACTTTTTTTCTACAATCAACTCTCCTTTAATATGAGAAATCCTACCACAACCCCAAATGCACGGTATACAGAGAGGTGTGTATTCATATCCCACTCCTGACAAGCTCACCTTCGACCTGCTGGCCCACACCCTTACACCAGCCCTCGGGAGGCAGACACAAACCGATCTCTGTGAATTAAACATAGACAGTTTTAGCCAAGGCTCAAACAAACAAACCAACAAAACCAAAAGCAACACTTTGGATGAAGCAAAAGCCCTCTCAGGTAAAGCACAGAAGCTGAGGTGGGGAGGGTGGGGTGTCACAGAGATGAAGACCCTGTCCTTAAACTCCGCTCCAAGCCAGAGGACTTCACTGTGTGGGCCTGAGGATTGTTCAGCAAGCTTTGTCTGTAAAGGGCTCAACAACAAGCATTTAAAAAACTGTTTTGTGTATGTACACACATGTGCACATGTGTTCCTGGTGTCTGGAGAAGCCAGAAGAGAGTGCTGGATCTCCTGGAGTTGGATCTCACATAAGAGTTAGATGTGAGCCATCCAACATAGGTGCTGGGAAACAAACTCAGCCTCGAGAAGAGCAGCAAGTACTCTCAATCACTGAGCCAAGTGGTCAGATGACAGGTTGGGGTGTGTGCGTGTGTTTGTGTGTGTGTGGGGTGGGGGGGAACGGTGATTACCATCACTATGCAAAGTCAATACCTCTTTACAGTGTCCAGGTGACAGATTTCCACTCTTTCCTTGGTCTGGTTTGTTTGGGCCTGGATTCCCTGGTATGATTAGAATCTACCCATGTTCCCCCATGGTTTCACTTAACTCCGACAAAACTAGGGTGTACCCTTTCCACTCCCAGAGTAAGTTATTTATCAGTGTGGTGTTGGACAGATGGTGCCACTCATGTGTCCACCCAGCCACAGTCCATCCTTCTCAGAATGAAGTAAAAAACTACTCATAAAATGGAGTCTCTCTGGACAACACATAACCTGAAAAACTACTGTTTTATGCAATATGGAGTCACTTATGTTGGGACACAGCTTGATCTCAACAATTCCCTGTTGGAAACACTGTCCTTGGTGCTGCCTACAGGCATGACACAGGCCATGGGAACCTAACAGCCCCGCACCCCACCAGCAGAGATCCAAGACCAGGTCTAGTTGCCCCCTTCCCCCAGGCCCACGGCCACCCAGACCCTGAGAACAAGGCCATGGTTAATCCACCTCCCAGCAGATCCTCTGTCCAGCCAAGGTGGGTGGGAAACCAGAGCTGCTTCCTCAGCCAGAGAACATTCTATACCATTCTTGCTCATGCTGTTTAATTACCCGATGTTTTCCTTTGGGGAAGACCTGAAATTGCAGAGATCTTGGGGATTTTGGAGGAATGCAAGGCCTAATTTTGCCTAATTAGGAACCGTCTGGGCGGTGACGGTGATGCGTCCCAGAGTTGGGCCATGCAGACCCTGGGCCTCCTGGGCGGCAGGGGGCTGGGGGCACTGACGCACATGTTTACCTGAGGTCCTGGGCTGCAATCTGGTTCGCATTGGGAAATCAGACTGTTTACAGGAGGCCGCAGCTGTCTCTCTGTCTCTCTGTCTTTCATTTTTCTGTGACGTTTTGCAGGTCTCCCTGGGCCCCCTTGGGAGGATCAGCAGCATCCTGCAAGACCAACCATCCCTTGCTGTACCCACTGCTCTCACCAAGGCAGGGGTATTGCTATTGTGGAGACGGAGGGTACATTTTGTCCAGGGATTTCCAGAAGAGTGTCTAACCTTCCAACCAATGTCAGTTAGCACTCTGCACCCATGCAGCAGCTGACTGCAGTAGCTGGTTCACTCTGCACCCATGCAGCAGCTGACTGCAGTAGTTGGTCCACTCTACACTCATGCAGGTCCACTCATGCAGATACTGTCTGTAGCTGTGTCCTAGTATAGCAATGCCCGAGGGATGATGGCACAGAAATGCCTGATGCTCTCTAACCTTCTTTTCCCTTTCCCTCCCCTCCCTTCCCCTTCCCTGCTTCCCTGCATCCCCCTCCCCATTTCCTCCTCTTCGTCCCTTTCCATCGTGGTTAGGTGCAGTTCGAACTTATAGCCACAGCTCCATTAGGCCCATGACTTACTAGGTAGAGCATTTAGCTCCTTAATAACTTCTGAGAGCTCTGGGTGTCAGTGAGGCCGACTTTGTCCTCCTGGGACATATTTGTCACTGTTGGCATTCGCTAGTTGTCATCTTAAACACTTTTATTTGTTCTCTTGACCACAAAGAGACAGGCGATTGGCCGCTCAAGCAAGCTGTCCCCTGTGTAAGGAAGGCAATGACAGTTAACTGCCTTCTGACTTGACACCTGGTGGCAGCAGGACAATAAACACTGCTAATCACTCCTGATAGCAATGAGACAAGGTTATGACCCCAACACAAGGTAACCACCACTGCCCCAGGGGGGACCCCAAGAAACTCGTGCTTTGCTCCCCAGAGTCCTGCACTCCGCCCACACCCTGAGGATTGGCAAACAAAGACATGAGTGGAAGGCTCCGGACTCAGGATACTACCTGCACCAAGATGGAGGTTCCCGAGCAGAGGGTGGCTTCCATGTCGTGAGGTGGGAGCTACAGGTCTTATCGAGAGGACAACACAGCCAGGTGGACGTTCTCTCTGTCTCCCGGATCTCCGGCCTTGCCGGAGGAGACACCATGAGCTTTTAAGTCCTGCACAGCTCAGACACTTGGGGCATAAGGCCTAGTGTCTTCTCATGGTGTTAGTGTGTGTCCTGGGCTCACAGTATCATGCAGGGCAATAAAGACTGTCGTTGTTGCCTGTCAGCTCTGCATGTCCCTGCCTGGGGCCAGGCCCCTCAGCCTCACTGTCCTCTGGTGATGAACAGTTTCTGTGAGGAAGTGACAGACTGCAGAGTGCATGCCTGTGCCTGCCTCAGCTCCTGGGCTGCGAGGGACACTTTGTTGCTGGCTGCCATGACACATTCTTCGTGACAGCAAAACCGCTCCACGTGACGTCCTCTGTGCTCACTGTCTCAATGCCACATTCCCCTGCTGTGGAACCCAAGGTCACAGGGAACTGGAACTGAGCCCAACACCCTTGGCTGTACCTCTGTCTCCCTGCATAATGGTCCCCACATTACCTTCCCCCTAGTTTCATTCTTCATGGCCACGACTCTAGCCTTTGCCACCCTCCTGTGTACAAGCAGTCTTCCTGTCACTTCTGGCTGGTTTCCTCCATAGCCCTCCCCTCCACGACAACCCCGCAGCGGAGCATGACAGGGCCTCAGCCCCACCACCCAACACCCCTTGCCGGCTACAGGGACTTCCTGCTATCCCTGGGCTCAGAGCACGACTCAAGTCCCTGAAAAGCCCGGCACTGAGGGGACTCACTGCAGCACGGACTTCCCACAGGACATGGAAGATGTGCTTTGTGTGCCTGGGCAGAATGGCCCACAGGTTGATTATAAAATCTGCTGGCTCAATCAGTTTTTCGGTTTATTGCCCAAGGCTGCAAACCTTTTGTGTTTAATTGATTTCTGCCGCCTCCATCCTTGGCTATGTTGTCAAGGCTCTGTGTATTTATGCTGTCAAAGCTGCCACCCCACACACCAGCACTGTCTCCCAGGGATGGAAAACCTTGTCCTGCCAGGGCCAGTGTGCTCCACCTTGAAGGCAGCTTGCTTTTGTCTCTGGCTGGGGGTGGGCCTGTCAGACACTAGACCCTGGCTCTCACTCTCTCTGCTTTCTGCTTCTCATTTTTCCTTCCTTCTCATCTTTACCAAGGCCCTTCTCCTCTTAACACGTAATTAGGTTACAAGCTTGGCTCCTAATTTCTCTACAAATTCTTTTAAGCCAAGTGCCCAGGATAGGCATGCCACTCTGCTTCCTGGCACTCTTACTGCCTCTGTTTGATGCACAGCTCTAATTATGGGATGGATATTTGATCACAGAGCCCAGGCACCAATATCCTGGTTAATAAGCTCACAGCAAGGACTGAGAAGATGGCTCAGTTGACAAAATGCTTGCCTTGCAAGTAGGAAGCAGGGAGAACTGAATTTGGAATCTGTGTAGTGATCCAGGAGCAGGGACACACGTTTGTAATTCTGATGTAGGTAAGACGGGATGCAGAGGCAGGGGGCTCCTTGACAGATGGCTGGCTAGCCTGGCCTACATGATGAGGTTCCAGGTAGACAAGATACCCTGTCTCAAACAAAGGTTAGAGGTGTCATGGGACTGACACCTGGGGTTGTCCCCCCCCATACACAGACACAGACACACACACACACACACACACACACAGAGAGAGAGAGAGAGAGAGAGAGAATGAAAGTTCCCTTTGAATCCTTCTCACCAGCCAGTCTGTGCCCCAGTGCCCACAGAAGGACAGAAGAGGACATCAGATCCCCTGGAAATGGAGTTATAGGTAGCTGTGAGTCACTATGTAGGTGCAAACCTTGGACCTCTGCAAGAGCAGTCAGTGCTCTTAACTTATGAGGCATCTCTTTGGACCAATGTTTTCTATTTTACCCACACAGTGGGGACACAGTAAGGTCAATGTATGTAGCCAGTACCACAACTTTCTTCAGATTTTTTTGTGAGTCCAGGTTGCTTGATACAGCTTGATGTGTTGTGCTGTTGCGGAGACACAGGTACCTCTGCATACGCCCTCTTTGTGACCATCTCTGTGCTGACAAGTGATCGTTAGAACTGAGACCCAAGCTGTGATACGGGATCCAAGGGCTATTCAGACTCCAAGTTTAAAAGATGAAGATAGAGAGCCTAGCAGAGACGTGAGGCTCACTAGGAAGAGGTGCCCCTGGCTGGCACTCACGGGAACCTATGCTGTGGAAGGGCCAGAGAAGATGGGTTGCCAGCTGTCCAGAAGAGCTTGGGTGGGGTGCCTGCCATCAGTCAAGGGTGATAGGTGGTCATGTGACTTAGTCTAAGCGCCTCTTTTTAACACCAAAGATTCAATAACCCTGGGAAGCTCCCTCACCTGGAGAAATCAGGTGTGCTGACACTCACACTGCAGTGACCCAGCAAAGCAAGCCTGACACCGGCCACGTGCTCTTCCTGCCAGCCCTCCCCAGGCATCTGGAGTGTTTCGCGTGTGGCTTGTATGGGCCTCTCCCACTGTGTGGTGAGACTCACAGCAGCTCACAGTGGTGACAGAGGCTCCTGGCTGCCCTCTTCAGTGACAACAGTTTGAGCTTTGAATCTGAACCCGAGGGGCTCTCACACTAACTCTGAGAAAGTTCTGGCTGTTTTCATGTTCAAGCATTTCCTTTCTGCTTTTGAGGTCACATCCTTTCACAAGCGGTCTCTGCGCTTTATGGGGGCACCTGTCTTGGGCACGGTTACAGAATTCTTGCATTTTATTAGTTTAGGCAGAAGTCACCTTTCACGGCTGCTCGGCTCGAGCCTGGGTGACATTTGCAGGCCAATGACAGAGGCCAATAAGCCAGGTCTTTCCTGCCTCTCGCAGTGGAGGTCAGGTAAGCTTGGGTCTGGGGGGTCATAGTGACAGTAGAGTCTAGTTTACAGGAGACACCTTCTGTCCACTACGACTCTTGCCCACATCTCTTGCCCCTGTCTGAGTGTACCTAAGTTGAGTGATGAACATGCTAGCCCCCAAAGTTCTGTCAAGAGAGTTAGGAATGACTTTCTCCTCTCACTTCAGGCTGAGGCCTAACTAGGCCATCGTGTGTATCTCCAGGTGTAAAGCAGTAGCCATGACGTCAGGCAGGATGTGCAGAGTCTTGTGATAAGGTAGGCCTTAGGGGAAGACTTCCCGCATCCAGTAGGGACGTCTGTTCTTATGTCATGAAAAAGGCCCCAGGCCTGGAGCTGCTTTGCAGCACGTAGCAAAGAGGATGTGAACCTGGGCCCGAGGCTTTGTGGCTTATGACTTCCAAACCTGGGACCAAAGACAAAGGCCGAAACTAAGCAGGGTCATCAACATCTGACTATGGAGAGCCAAGCCCACCCCAAGGTTCAAGGACCTCTTCATGTCTTACCTGAAGTGTGGGTGCTGAGCATCAGTCCAACCGGGGGCCTACTGAGGGCAGATTCAGGACCTTTGGGCATGAATGTGGTGTGCTGCATAGGTAGAAAGGGGCAGCTCTGGGACATACGAACCCCCCCCCCCCATTACAGAGTTTCAGCTGGAGACAGGGAAGCCCTGGGGGCAGGCTGGGGATACTGAGACGGGCTGTCACATCCTGTTCACAAATGGAAGAGTTGAGCCCACGTCCATAAACTACCTTCACCTCTCAGAAAGAACTGACCACCGTGGTAGCATATAGCCAGTCACCCATAGCTCTGCCAGCACAGCCTCTCAATGCTGGTCCAGGTCAGGGTCCCTCACTTGGCCACTTAGTTCAGTGTGGTAGCTACTGCTCTTGTCTGGGTGAGGGGCTCTTTGTCCCAGCCAGCCAGCCAGGGTTTGTTCATTTTTTTCTCAATCAACACTGCCACCTGGTGGTGCCTCATGCAACCGCAGCCAGCCCGTCTAGTTTCCAAGCCTGAAACTTTGGGGTCCTTCAGGAGCCCAAAGCCCTCGTACAAGTCATTTTGTTTGTTTAGTGTTGTTTACTTCACTGAGACAAATAAAGACATCTGTGCTGACTGTTGCAATCAGGTGTTGAAGTTGGGGCTGGAGAGAGCTCACCGGCCAAGAGCAGTTGCTTCTCTTGCAGAGGGCATGAGTTCAATTCACAGCACCTACATGGTAGCTCACAACCACATCTGAAGCCTCACTTCCAGGGGATCTGATGTCCTTTTCTGACCTCCTCAGGCACCAGCTCCACTCTGGCAGAGGAGGCAGGAGGGTCAGGAGTTCTAGATCATTTTCAACTACATGATGAGTTTGAGGTCAGCCTGGTCTCCATGAGCCTCTGTCTGAAAGCTATATATGTTCAAATCAGTTCTATCTGTATCTAAAACATTCAAACTCAGAAACACACAAGTAGCTGGGCAGTAGTGGTGTACACCTTTAATCCCAGCACTCAGGCAGAGTCAGATGGGCCTCTGAGTTTGAGGCCAGCCTGGTCTATAGAGGGAGTTCCGGAGTAGTCAGGGCTACACATAGAAATTCTGTCTCAAAAAAAAAAAAAACAAGAAAGAAAGAAAGGAAGGAAGAAAGGAAGGAAGGAAGGAAGGAAGGAAGGAAGGAAGGAAGGAAAAGAAACACGTAAACACCTAAGTAAAATGTTCTGTGCCAAGTGCCTGCTCAGCAGGCCACAATGGAGACAGAAATCAGAAGTCACCTTAGGTGGAAGCCATTTTTACATTTTCCCTTAATTCTTTAATTTCTCACCTGTATATGGTTTGTAAATTAGTCAGTGGTTTCTAACACTGGGCAAGGCTACACTAAGATCCTGAAGAAGATGGCTCCTCAGCCACGCCTTCTTCTCCAGGCCCTGAGGTGGCAGGTTTCTCAGCAGTCCATCTTTCCTGGTGCTGCTATGATCTCGGCTGAAGATGGTCACACAGGCGTGGGCAACCTTTACACACATACCATCATACCATACCATCCTTTACACACATACCATAACTCACATTCATACACACACATTTCCATTCACACATACACACACATACACCACACAGACACACATATCACGCGCCCCTCACACACACGTCCCCACACCCCGATGCCCCCAAACCCCACATATGCCCCCACTCCCCACATATACCTCCACCCCACACCCCCCCACACAACCCACACCCCACACCCACACCCACCCCCACACATACCCACACACATCCCACATACACCCCTACCCCCATACCCCCACACACCTACACACACCCGCAACACACCCACGCACACCCCCACACACCCGCAACACACCCACACCCCCCACACACACCCCACACACATCCCACACACACCCCTACCCCCACACCTCCCAGACCCCCCCACACCCCCTCACACCCCACACACACCCCACACCTCCCACACCCCACCCCCACCACACCCCCACAGCCCCACCGAACCCCTACACCCCCTACCCCCCCACCCCCCCAACCCCCCAACCCCCCAACCCCCCACCCCCACACCCCCACACCCCCACACCCTACCCCCACCTCCCACCCCCCCCACACCCCACACCCCACACACCCCACTCACACCCCACACACATCCCACACAGGTGTCATTCCTCGGGTGCCACCCAACCTGTTTTTTTGTTGTTGTTGTTTTTTTGTTTTGTTTTGTTTTGTTTTTCGAGACAGAGTTTCTCTGTGGCTTTGGAGCCTGTCCTGGAACTAGCTCTTGTAGACCAGGCTGGCCTCGAACTCACAGAGATCCGCCTGCCTCTGCCTCCCGAGTGCTGGGATTAAAGGCGTGCGCCACCACCGCCCAGCCCCAACCTGTTTTTCAGACAGGATTTCTCACTAAAAGTAGGAATCACCAATTAGTCTGGACCAGCTGGCCAGTGAGCCTCAGAGATCACCTGTCTCCTCAGTGCTGTGCAGACACTTGCTGCAATGTCCAGCTTTTTACATGGGTGCTAGGGACTGAACTCGGGTCCTCATAAAGAGGGCAAGCACTTTACTGGCTGAGCCACCTCCATGTTTTTTGGTTTGTTTGTTTGACTAGTATACATTTGTTGTACAAAGCAATGTGGTTCATATGACATTTTAATTCCAGTATATCAGCCACTTTGACTATTGTTGGCCCCCTTTCCCTCCCCCAACTCCTCTCACTTTCACACCTGCCAGGTCCCATTCATCTCCTCAAATAGTGGGACTCCAGCCAACCGGGCAGCTAGGCCTTGCCCCTCAGTCTAGGGACACAGCTGCAGGCTCAGGCAGGGGCTGCATTCTCTAGTGCATGCTGGCAGCCATTCTCTGCATTGTTTGCTACTGGAAAATTCAAGTTCTGTGTCTTCCCAGGGGCGGGGGCTAGCTCTCCAGCTGAAAGACGGCCGGCTGCAAGGCTGCCGTTTAAACACCCTAACTGATGGTGCCAGAGCTCTCCCAAACCTGACAGTCTTGTACTGAAGCCCTGGCACCATTTGGACCCGGATTTGATGGGCAGATGTGTCCAGATTGCCAAAGCCAACAGAATCTCTGGGACACAGTGTTGAGATCTGGCTGTTCCCTGATTTAAGTTACTCTATGTTGTGTAAACAGTGGCTTTCAGACTATGCCTTGCCCATATCACAAAGAGGCATTTGGCTCCATTTTGAATGCAAATACAGAGTCAGGATGACTCTGCACTTCCTGTACAAGCAGACGCCAGCACCTGTCCAGCACCAGCTGTGAAGCACAGGCTGACAGCCCTATTTCTAAAAGTCAAAAGGTGTCACACTGCAAGCTTAGCAAAGCAGGCTGGAACCATATGAGCACAGAGACATAGCAGAAATCTTTTCAGGAAAGCTGGGGTCAAGGACTTGTTGAACATACCAGACCAATGACAGGATGCAAAACTCTTATCTGGAATCCACAAGTAGGAAGACACCTAATACATCGATGGCAATGGCTCCACCCACCTGTAATCTGACCATTCAGCATCAAGGAACCAAAAGAGACCTCCCAACTGTCCCAGGAGCTTCAGCTCAGCTTACTCCCACTGCTGACACAGTCTACATTAGAGCCATCCACCCATCCATCTATCCATCCGTCCATTTATCCCTCAATCCATCATCCATCTGTCCGTCCGTCTGTCCACCCATCCATCCATCCATCCATCCATCCCCCAACCCATTTATCCATCTACCCATCCATCCTTCTATGCATCCACCCGTCTGTCCATCTGCTCATCCATCCATCCATACCAAGTTTTCCAGCTAATCTCTGCATCTTCACCCATTTCTGAGGCTTGGTGTGTCCTCTCCAGCAGGATTCCTTATCTGACCACCTCCACCCCAACTTCCCATCTCTATCAGTTCTCTACTTCTGCCTTCAGTTAGGCCTCTCTGAACTCCCTGAGTTCTGCAGTGGCCTCTTTAGCTCTTTATTGCCAGTCTGTAGTAGTCTGAATATATTAAGTGATCAATTACTGTGTGACATATACTATATGATCTGAGAGTTGATACTGGTATTAAACATGGTATTTGTAGGTGTTGCATATGTAAGCCTTGGTCCTTCATGTAGATGGGATACTGTGTGTGTAGATGCCAATCCTCCTGTCTTTGTTTTTTGAATTTGTTTTGTTTTGTAGTGTTATTTTTGAGGCAGAGTCTTGCCATGTCTTAGTAGTTAAGATCGCAATAGCTTTGCCAACAGTAAGGTATTACAGGAAATCAAAACCGCTTGGCAAATTACAGCCAATGAAACCAATGTGCCTTGTGTACGTACTGTATTTTATCCACAGCAACACCGTGGAAACATATATGTGTCTATCTCTGTTTCTGACATTCTCACAACACACACCTCTGGTTTGCTCATAAGCCACCGGCAAGGGACAGCTTCCCACTGCCAAAGGACAGTCCTGGTTTTGTGTGGGAACAGCAAGACTCTGCCCTGTTTTCCTCCCTTCTCTTTTTTTTTTTTTTTTTTTTTTTGTTGAATCATAAGAATGTGTGTGTGTACCACTTAAAACCTACCCCACTGTGTGTCAGGGGTTCAGAGAAAAACAAGCTTTGCTTCCACCTGGCTCTCACCACCCACCCACCAACCCCCCTCCCCACCCCTTTCTGCAGGCCCCTTTTGCAATGGCCACAAAAGGAAGCTGCTTGCTGCCTGTTAAGAAGGAGAAGGAAGAGAAGGGGGAGGAGGAGGAGGAGAAGCAGAAGGGTAAGAAAGGAAAAATAGCCGGAAAAAAAACAGATTCTATGTTATTTCCATTTCAAAAAAAAAAAAAAAAAAAACTATTTTCCCAAGAGAAAAGCCCTCGTCCATGTTCACTAGCAGAGCCTATTTTTACCAAGATGCCTGAGACATAGTTCCCACGAGGAGTGAAAATCCATAGACGATAACTAGAAATACTGTCTTTCCTCAGCATCCTCAGGGAACTGGTCCCTGGAACTCCAGAGCATTGAATGTTCTGTTCCTTACTTAGGCTGAGGAGATGGTACTCGTATGAATCTTTTTTTCTATCTTATTATTCTACTCTACTTTAGAAGTGGGGTCTTAGCTGCAGCACTCGGGAGAGTGGCCCCTGTACCCGGTCAGGGCAACAATAGAGCTGTCCCTGATGGTGGAGGTGTGGGAGGGCCAGGAGAACTGGCCCCTCTCCTTGTTTGTGCTGCAAGATGTGAACTAACCAGAGCAATGCGCCCCCTGGTGGTGAGTACAGGGAAAGCGGGCAGACTGACCTAACCAGGATTATGAGTTGGCCCACTTCAAAATCCACCCCATCTGTGATCTGCTGGAGCATGTAAAGGGACTGGTCCTGCAGATCCAAAGCGGCAGGATCTCCACGACTCAGGGCAACAACAAGAAATCCAAGAGGAGTTCCAGTGAGGACCCAGCATCGCTAGTGTTGCAGAAACTGGAAGCCTCAAACCAGACCCTTACAACGAACACTTGCAAGTCAAGATACACGGCTAGAAGGATTTACTGCCCTGCTCACTGTGTCACACTACAGCTTCCATGACGAGACTGATTTTTCTTCCCTTTTATCTCTTAAATTTTATTTTTATTTTACTGGGGGGAGGGGTTGCCAGGGCCAAGGGCAGATATGAAGGGAAATGAATGGGATAGGGATGCATGATGTGAAAGACACAAAAAAATAAATAAAATAAAATAAAAGGAAAAAAAGAAGTGGGTGTTTCTTCGGCTCATCACCACCCCATGTTGGGATTACGGGGTATGGATGTACTCACGCACCCACGGACTCTGTGAACTTTAACCCAGCTCCACAGATCTTCCTGAAAGCCTAGCAGTGCCGGCGCCATTGATTAGCTGCTATTCTGTGTTGCCTGGAGCGCACTTCAAGTCCGAGCCATGGACACACAAGAAGAACGTTCAGAAGACGCTTGGCCTGGGGACCTGTTCTGAAACCTATCTCTTACTTTTAAGAAAACCATCTGAAATGTGATTCAGGGTTCTTAGGGGTGGAAAGAAGCAAGGCTCGTGTAAGGTTCTACCAGGCTGAGCAGCTGGTTAGAACTCCTCCAGCTGTGGAGGACTGGGGTGTTGGAGAACACAGGGGTCGTAAGATTCTGCCAAACTCACACATAGAAACACATCCACAAACAGATTTTAGTATGAGTTAAAATTATTTTAACATTTCGAAGTAGAGTTTAAAGATCATCATTTTGATATGATTAATACAGTTGTAATGTTTAAAACGCCTTGTAGCATCTATAAAATGTAAAGTTTGAGAGGAGGACCTAGCGGTGAAGCATCCAGAGATACAGCTGAACTTCTACCTGTGTCTGAATGGAGGAGGAGAAAATGGAGCCCCTAATGCCCTCAGAGGACACAGTCACAGCAGGCTGGCCAGCAGGCAGCCAGGACAGCTGGTATATCCACTCCCTGGCCTTTGACATCTCAATACACATACATGTGTATGTTGAGGCCAAAGGTCAACCTTGAATGTTATTTCTCCAGTGTTGCCATCCTGTTTTAGAGGCAGGGTCTCTCACTGACCTGAAACTCATGGCTAGGCTGCCAGGCCAGCAAGCAAACCAGAGAGACAGGATTCCCTCTCCCTGCCTCCCTGGGGCTAGGATTGTCAGTGCACACCACGGTACCCAAAGTTTTCACTTGAATTCTGGGGAATGAATTTGGGTCCTCTTGCTTGCAAGGCAGGCCCTTAATGAACGAAGCCATCTCAGCTCACCAGTGTAAGCAGAAGCAGCCTGGGAATCGGATTGCCTTAAGTTTGAGACCATTTTAGTCTACCTAGCAAGTTCCAGGATAGCCAGCACGACGTAGTGAGACCCTGACTCAACAAACAAAAACAAACAGCAAATGTGTGCACACACATGCTTGGTGTTCCTCCGCGCTTTGTTTAGTTTTGGGACTAGGGCACTTTTTACTGATGTGTTCCCTTTAGAAAGCAAAGGTTTCATCATTCATGCACATGCTGTGCTTTGTCAATGTCCCCTCCATCACTCTTTCTTAATCCCCTCCCCTTTCCTCTTTTGCAACCTCCACCCTCCCCTTTCACATTCATGTTCACTTTTTAAAGGAGCAGCCACACAACGGTCACAATATCATTTAAATTTAATCTTTTAAGTAAGTAATTGTTTACTAAAACACCACTACTTTTTTATTTTTTATGTTTTTGCAGCATTGGGGACAGATGTCACAGCCTTGGCATGCTAGGCAAGAGCTCTACCACTGAATTACACTCTACTCTCTTGCCCCAAACCACATTCATCAGCCCGTAGGTCTTGTTTCTAGCCATCTTGTTACATTGGCTTATTAGTTCTAGTAGATCGTGAGAATCTCGTACATAAAAACACATTTATGAGTTGTAGCATTTACTCCCTCCTGATATTTAGAGTGCTACTTGTTTTTCTTGCCTTATTGAAGGGGTGGCCATCACATGACACCCTCCTTTTGTGTGCCTGTCTGTGCCCTTATGTTCTTTCTGAGAGGTAGCACCCACTCTGTATACGACAAGATTGTCTCTTGTAAATATCTAGTTTCTGAGCAAGGTCGTACATGAAGGACCAGGCTATTGAACTTCATTACATGAACCCTCAAGAATGACTTGTCATTGTCTTAGTTAGGGTTTCTATTGTTGTAACAAAACACCATGTTCAACAAGCAAGTTGGGGAGGAAAGGGTTTATTTGCCTTCCAGATCATATAGTGCATCCTTGGAGGAAGTCCAGACAGGAACTCCAGCAGGGAAGGAACCTCGAGGCGGGAGTTGATGCAGAGGCCACGGAGGGGTGTTGTTTACTGGCTTGCTCCCCATGGCTTGCTCAGCCTGCTTTCCTATAGAACCCAGGACCACCAGCCCAGGGTTGACACCACCCAGCATTGATCCTCCCCCATTGATCACTAATTGAGAAAATGCCTTACAGCTGGGTCTCATGGAGGCATTTCCTTCACCGAGGCTCCTTCCTATCTCATGTCTCTAGCTTGTGACAAGTTGCCACAAACCCATCCAGCCCATCATTCCTGTCCAGCATGTGGAGGGTACTTGTTAAATCAGTCTTCCTGGAATGTCTCCTGACAAAACTCAGCAACTGTAATACTTCTATGCAAGGCTTCCTCTAGAGAGCAGGCTTCAGAGACACCCATGTAACAGAGAAACAGTGGTTACCCACACACCCGCTCCTCCAACAAGTGACCCAGACAGCCACCTATTCCTTCCCACACGAGTCACTGCACCTGTCCTCCAGTGCTGTCCATCCACACTCAATGGAGGGCTGGGCTCTAATTGGCTCTGTACCTAGAGCCCAACAGAGGAGAGGTATAGCACAGAAAACTATGAGGTCACTACTAGGGACACACTAAGAGGGTTGAGAGGGTGCAAGAGGTTACAGGAGGAAAAAGAGAAGATGGGAGACTGAGTTTGTGCTGTGTACATGTTTGCTTAGGGATCCAGGACCAGGAACTATTCCTCAGGAAGCCAGAAGGACGAAGACTAGTCATTAAGCTGGGTGAGAGGGAAGCTGTCAGACTGACTTCCGAAGAGGGCAGACGGGGAAGAAAACCTACCAGAGAGGAGATGAGCATGGAGCCAGGTGTGGAGTCCAGTTGGTAGGAGGCATCTGGAATCCTCTGCAAGTTGCAGGCATCTTCAGTGAGCTGAAGTGTGAAAAGCATTGAGCCCCGGGACAGAGCAACTAGACAGCCAGGGTAACTGCATCAGCGCTGCCACCTGAGGCCTCTGGCCAGTCTTAGATCTTGAACTGGCAACACACAGGGACACAGCAGCAGGACTGGCGGCCCCAGGATTTGCAGGTATCACAGGTGCCACAGCCTCCTTTGCAGCCCCCACAGGAGCCATAGTCACCCTTGCAACCTCCTAACAACAGGAGCAGCAACAGGTAGGCACACAGCAGCAGGAGCCACAGCCCCCACAGCTGGAGCCACAGCCCCCACAGCTGGAGCCACAGCCCCCACAGCTGGAGCCACAGCCCCCACAGCTGGAGCCACAGCCTCCAGAGCAGCCACAGCAGCTCATGGTTCTGGTGCTGGCCTGAGAATGGAGTAGATCAGAGGAGCAAGAGTAGAGAAAAATTAGGACTCAGGCTGCTGGTGAATCAATGTCTCACTTTTCACAGTCCAGGGGCTTTGGAGAACGTCTAGAGGGAAGGCTGGGTGTACAGCCCTCCTCTGCTGAAGGACATGATAGTTACTTACAGACGGCTCCATGTTAGACAAGAGTGCCACCTGCTGGAAGCTAGGTGGAAAGGATCCAGAGAGAAGGGCTTGGTGAGGGTAGACATGGATTGGGTGCTCCCAGAGAGCTGCAGGCCACTGTAAGGCATCTGAGAAAGCCAGAGCCTTCAAGGAGGGTTGTCAGAGGGGTGGGTCTGACCCCGCTAGGAGCTGCCACAGCTTCAGAGCCTCTTTTGGCCAAGCGGTTTGCTGTCCCTCCCACCAAATCTAGTAAGGCGCAAAGGGAGCAGGGTCCCAAGAGAGGGAGGAGACAGGAAGAAGGAGGTGTGAGGCAGGGGCGACCTTAACTGCCCTCGGCACCACCAGGCTGCTGGAGCCCCTCCCCCACAACAACAAGAAAAAGGGGAAACCATGGAGTGATCGCGAGTGACAGAATGAATGAGACGGGTTGCAGTTGGTCCGTGTGATTTTTTTTATTGGTTTGTGATATTCAATTTAAGATAAAGCAGGGGTTGCTATTTCTTGGCATACTAGTCTGAGAAAGTCTTTATACTCACCTTATTGTGGCAACACCAATGGTTGACTCTTGCTAAGTTGAGACACGGCAGAGATGGTCTTATGTGCGCAGATGGCTAAGTGGGCGGCTATGGTGAGGACACTATAGGCAGTATGACTCCAGAGAAGAATTTTCTAGGAGACAGTGGAAGAGAAGATGGCCTCTTCTTGGGAACTGGAAGCCAATTTTGACTTGGTGCTGTGGGAAGCAGGGGTGCTTAGGGAACATGCATTAGATCTGAAACCCGGTGACATAATTGAAGGGCACAGCTGAGGAAGCTGCTCAGAAGGACAGGGTCAAGTTGAGAGCCTCAGATCTTGCATTGGCAGGATGTGGGGACACAGCAACAGGACTTCAGTGACTGAACTAACAGCAAGAAGACCCACAGCCTGAAGAGCAGCAGGGCTTGCAGCAGCTGGACTGGCAGCAGGACCCACAGCCTGAAGAGCAGCAGGGCTTGCAGCAGCTGGATTGGCAACAGCAGGGCTTGCAGCAGCTGGACTGGCAGCAGGAACCGCAGCCTGAAGAGCAGCAAGGCTTGCAGCAGCTGGATTGGCAGCAGCAGGGCTTGCAGCAGCTGGACTGGCAGCAGGAACCACAGCCTGAAGAGCAGCAGGGCTTACAACAGCTGGATTGGCAGCAACAGGGCTTGCAACAGCTGGATTGGCAGCAGGACCCACAGCCTGAAGAGCAGCAGGGCTTGCAACAGCTGGATTGGCAGCAGCAGGGCTTGCAACAGCTGGACTGGCAGCAGCAGGGCTTGCAGCAGCTAGACTGGCAGCAGGACCCGCAGCCTGAAGAGCAGCAGGGCTTGCAGCAGCTGGACTGGCAGCAGCAGGGCTTGCAACAGCTGGACTGGCAGCAGCAGGGCTTGCAACAGCTGGACTGGCAGCAGGACCCACAGCCTGAAGAGCAGCAGGGCTTGCAGCAGCTGGACTGGCAGCAGCAGGGCTTGCAATCCCCACAGCTGGAGCAGGAACAGGCAGGCACACAGCAGCACACGGGCACACAGCAGGTGGAGCCACAGCCCCCACAGCTGGAGCCACAGCCTCCGGAACAGCCACAGCAGCTCATGGTTCTGGTGTTTGGTTGAGGATGGAGTAGGTTAGAGAAGCAGGTGTAGAGGAAGATGTACAGATGTGCAACCTCTGGCCTGAAGCCTTTATATCCCTGCCCAGGGTCGGGTGTAAACCTGTACATGGTCACTTCCTGGTTCCTGTCTGTGTCATAGTCTAGGACTCTCTTCTGTATGGTGTTTTCTAGTACCTCTGGTTTCCTTGTACCTTTCCCAAACAGACTGCCATGTCTCCCTAGGAATGTTGCTCCTAAGTAAACATCAACAAGTGTCCAGTAGCACCCCCTTCTTTGGGGTCATAGGGAAGCACAGAGGCAGGAATGAACGACCCAGGTAAAATGTACTTGCTAGTTTTTTGAGTACAGCTTCTGTATTGGTCTTTCCAAGACCACTTTTTAAAATTTTCTGTAAAGACGGGGTTTCTCTATGTAGGTAGCTCAGGCTGGGCATGAACTCATTAGGTAGCTCAGGCTGACCTGGGACTTGCAGCTGTCTATCCTACCTGCCTCAGCCCCTCTAGTGCTGGGATTATAGGTGTGTTCCAACACACCCAGTCCCACATTGCCTTCTAAAGATATATTTCTTGCTAAAACAGAACCAGGGCACTCTGGTCCTGACCTTTAGAAGTCCTACCTAAGGACTGATGATTCAGGTCTGGAGCCTGGGCTCAACTCTGATGTCTGCTGGGCTCCTGTCTGCTCAAGACATTGTGGGTAGCTTTGCGTGTAGACTGAAACACCATCAAAATACTTGGTCCCGGAGCTCAGCTCCACTCCACATAGTGCGTATCTCTGTCTAGAAAAGACACATTCTAGGCCATTCGGACTGTCACCCAGTGATGGACAAGTGTGGGTAGTATACCAATTGTCCAATGATACTTAAATGCAAATTTGTCCAAGTATGTCTAGAATCCTGCCTGGGGTCTGAGCAGTGGAAAATGCTCCATGGTGTTCCCACAGAAGCCACATGGTGGCACTGGAGAGCCAGCTGTCCGGCAGCCTCACGCTCAGAGGTTCTTTCCTCTTGCCTTTCAAGCTCCACTTTCTACACTCCCTATCTTGTTGAAGGAACAGCTGCATCTGGATGCAAGTGTAAAGATGCCAAAGAAACCTTGGCCAGCATGAGGTGCACCTAGGAGCACCCAGACCATCCAGGATGGGACCTGACTCTGGCCTCCTCTGAAGGCCGGGTCTCAAAAAGGTACAGGGTCCTCTAGCCCCCTTATATCTTCTACTTATATCTAAGTACTTAATTAACTCACCAGATTCTGTCAGAGCTCCTCTCACTATGTTTGACCAGGCTGCCTCTGAGGACAGAGGGAACCTCACACCCGCAGACCTTTGTTCTTCAGACTCCATCTATTGTCTTTAGAATTTTAGGGCTAACCAGCAAAGCGGGGAATTATAAGCCATCCCCACTGAACCATCAACACAGCACACACACCAGGAATCTCCTGCTTTAATAGTTGCCATCCCTAAAGGGTATTTGAGCCCTGTTCTCCAGGACACGTGTGTTTATATGATGCACACATGCTTTCATATAAGTATGCAATATTTATTGCGTATATACAAACTTTATCTTTTTATGTTTTAAATACTAGTGTAGCTTAGCGCCTTGCTTTTCATTGGGGTATGGGCATCTCCTGCAGAGTCAGCATCAGAGAGGAGTCCAATGAGCTCTAAAGACAGAAGACTAAATCTGGGCATGGTGATACACACCTGAGGCAGGAGGACTGCCACAAGTTCCATGCTTGGCTACAGAGCAAGACCCTGCTGAAAACAGAACAAAACCTGGAAAAGATTAAACATGCAGCTATGACTGCTTCTAAAACAATTTTATAAAACCGGAAACAACTTTTGTTAGTGAGCTTAAAAACTTGGGGGAATGGACATATTTCTCAGAAAGAATGAAATTGCCAAATGCATAGGAAATAATTTTGAAAAGTTGGACAAACCAGTAAAAGTCTTGGAAGGCACTGAAACATTCCTCAGATCTTAAGCCCCATAAAATCCCAAACACAGGAGGTTCACACCTGAGTTCTCATAGATGTTCCTCTGAATAAGAAAAATAACCCAAAAGGGAAAGATAAAGACTCCAAAAGCAAGAAAGGGCTGCCAGATAAAAGATAGGGACCCACATCGTCACCCACCAAAGTACACAACTTCTAAATTTAAATTTAAAAATCTAATATGGCTATTTTGTACAACAAGGCACAACCAAAGAGAGTCTATATGAGAACACAGGAAGGACTTCTTGCTAGAAAACATCACTGTAAGCCAGATGTGGTGGCTGTCATGCCCATGGCCCCAGCAGTCAGGAGGATGATTGTTTCCAGTGTGAGGCCAGCCTCGGCTACACAATGAGGCTGTGTCTCAAAAGGGGAAAGGAAAGGGAGGAAAGGAAGAGAGGAGAAGGGGAGAGGGGAGGAGAGAAGAGAAGAGGAGAGGAGAAGGGAAGAGGGGAGGTGACGGGAGGGGAGGAGAGGGGAGGGGAGGAGAGGGGAGGGGAGGAGATGGTGACTCAGTTGGGAAAGTGTCCACCTTGTACACATTAGGACCTGACTTTTAGTCCCAGAACCTGATTAAAAATGTGAGTTGGAGGCCAGCCTGATCTACAAGAGCTAGCTCCAGGACAGGCTTCAAAAGCTACAGAGAAACCCTGTCTCGAAAAACAAAAAACAAAACAAAACAAAAAAAATGCCAGGAATTGCTGGGAATGGTGGCAGAAGCCTTAAACCCTAACACTCAAGGCCAAGGTAGGCAGATGTTGTGAGTTGGAGGCTAGCCTGATCTAGACAGCAAGTTCCAGGACAGCCTGAGATACAGAGTAACATCACATTTAGAAACAAAACATCCAGGACCGGTAGTGCATGCTTGTATTCCAACGCTGAGTAGGACATTGTAACAGAAAACTCTTAACAGTCTTCGCAGCCCATACAAGGTTTTGTAAGAACTTTTATCTCAGCCACAAGCAACACGGATTTACACAAACTGTACTTTAGGTTACCTCTTTTATATGCTTCTTGTGTAATCTAAGATGCTTGCTCTGTGGGATCAGCTATCTCTTCAATCCTGTGATGAGATTTGCTTTCTCCACCTCAGCTTCCATTTGGAAACAGCAAAGCTGAATTATTCCACTACATTTCCAATGAAATTCAAAATTGACATTTCAGTTAGCTGCCGTTTTATTTAGCTTTGACGGAGGTAAACCGCTATACAACCACTTTGGATTTTATTTCAAATGTTATAACTAACTGCTAAATTCCTGCACTTGGCGAGCCACTTTTAAAGAAAGAGAGAAAAAAGAGGCAATATTTCCCTATAAATATAGTTCAAAACTGTCTCTAATATTCTTATATTCTCTCTCTGTCTCTGTCTCTGTCTCTGTCTCTCTCTCTCTCTCTCTCACACACACACACTTTAAGATAAGCATGTTGAAAATGAATTTTCTTATGGAATAAGTTAAGAAAATGCACTCACAAAACTGAAGAGGCCAGAGGTTTATTGCTGGGTTATGCTGGGGATTCTGGGGCAGATTACATTTTATCCCAGTTTGTTTTAACATATAGTACTTCTGAAAAGGGTTGGGCATCAGGATGCTCCCCAGGGAGCACCAATCTGGCAAAAGCTTGATATTTGCACAGTTCACAAAGACAGTAGATATCTCCTGACATCCCTCACTTTGATGGCTCGACAGATACCCAAGGACCAAGATATCTTCCCTGGCATATGGTAGATATCCCCCCGCCGAAGAAAAAAAACAAACAAAACAAAAACAAAAACAAATCCAAGCCAGAATCTGAAAGACAAAGTCAGTCACCAAATGGCGGTGGCCAGAATGGTTGGGAAAGAATCTAAAAAGCTGTGGTGTGAGCGCCACACCCACAGGAGTGCAAGGCCCAATGAGGACTAACTAGGGAGAAATTTACTGATAGTCAATTTTTTCTCAGAGTCCAAAATGAATCCCTGATACACATTTTCAGTCTGAGATACCTGGTAACTCCTGGATGGTAAGGGCGAGGTCTGTGGTGGACCACGAGCGAGGATATGGACCTGCCACTGAGTGAGCCAATAACTCTTGAACCAGTCAGAGGGAGAGTATTCACCAAGTGTGGATTCCTTACAGGTTCAGCCTGTGATAGGCTCAGAAATGTCCACCTCAATGCAGATCACTCCAGTCTCTGCCATAAGGGTCAGAAAAGCCCACTAGGCCTCTCCTACTCTTGGGAGTTCTTTCTCACTTTCCCTTAGTAAATTTATGTGGCTTTGGAGACTGTCAAGCATCCAGTACCATCGCTATAAGAACAAAATCTGACCGTTCATTCAAAGGTGCCTTGAGCCAGCCTTGGTCCAAACACAGATGAACAGGAAAAAAATGGACTCCTGCTAGTTATTCCCCCCCCCCCCCAGCCCAATCAAACCAGGAGATTAGAGTGGATGTTTACTGACAGCCAAGCTTGCCCAGCGTGGTCATGCACCTGGTAGGTTTGAAAGTAAACAGGACATAAAATGAAGAGATGAACCCACACACGTTGTTGTTGTTGTTGTTGTTGTTGTGAGAAGCAGCAGAAAGATACGGCCAGATGATGGGCGAGCGTGTAAGTTGTGCTCTCCTTGATCCTCCACGGCACCAGCCATTCTGGGCTGAGGCCCAGCTCTGCAAAGCTGTAAAATAAGCTGTCTCACATTTGCTGCTCTGCACCTCCAGGGATCTATTATGAAGTCAGGATCTCGGTTTCTCACCCTAGCTTCCCAGGTAAGCTCTCCCAGAGCCTAGAAAGACTGTTCCTCTCAGAACACCCACATCCACTTCTCCGCTTTACCCAATAGGAATGAAAACAGCTGATGCTCGCAGAAGTGGGAAGGCGAGGAAATTGTCTCAGGAAAGGTAATTCTGCCCCTGTGTGGGGCCACTCAATCTCACTCCTCTCATCAAGACCTTTACCGTGAGGGTCTTCTGACTGGTCACCGAAGTTCTTACTGAAATTCTTAGGGTCAGGAGCCTGCGCCCTGGCAGCCCTAATGAGATAGGCTCAATCACCCTTCCTCCACAGGCCAATTAAACAAATAAATAATAACAAAAATCAGAGAAAGGAGATTTACTCAGGGGAGCCACAAAGAGGAACAAAGAGGCCCAGTCCATCTTTGGAGTCCTGACATGATGTTCAGATTTAAGGAGTGAGAGGTATCCCTAGTTAAGCAGTCCTGGTCAAGGTGTGGTCCTGCCCATTACTGACCCTTCATTGTCTTAGCCCCTGCAAGGTTGTATCTTCTCCCTTATTAAATCCTCCCCTTCTCTGTGTCCGTCCATGGGTCCATACAACTCATTGTAAAAAAGGCCCAAGATCCTGGTAACTCAGCATCTGCCCTCTAGGCTTATATCTGTGCCTGTGACAACAGGGGCTCCCTCTGCAGCCCTGGCTGGCCTGTAACTTGCTAGCTAGACCAGGCTATCTAGAACTCATAGAGATCTGCCTGCCGCTGTCTCCCTGGTCCTGGGATTAAATGTGTCCATCCCCACACCTGGCAAAAGTTTGTTTTAAAATACTACACTTACAGCAGATGACATTTTCCAGGAAAATGAAGCCATCTTGGGAAGACAGCACGGGGGAATTCATTCAAAGCATCCTTGTGGAAACCCAGGTCTTGCATGTCCCATGTAAAGAAAAAGAGACAGGTGACCTGGAGAGTCACAGGGTCCAGGTCCAGTGAGGAAACTAACAAAGTCACAACTTGAGAAAGTGAGTGTTGAGGTGGGCAAGTGGCAACCTGAAATGCAGGAAGGAAGCAAACAAACCCCCAGGAAGAATGGCAGTCACAGGATGGGAGCAAGGCTCGCTGCTCTCTTTACAACTCAAAGGAAGGGGCCTGGGCATCTTCTGGATACTTGTTAATGTTTCCTGGAAAGCATCATTCCCCGGGAGATGTGGCAGTCTGTTTGGGAAAGGCACGAGGAAAACAGAGGTGATGGGTAATGGCATGCAGAAGACAGAGCTAGACTGTGACTCAGACAGGAACCAGGAACTGGTCACATGCAACCTCACACTAGACCCTGGTCAGGAATATAAAGGGCTCAGGCTCAGGAGTCTCCACACATACACATCTTCCCTCTCCATCTGCTCCTCTGACCTACTCCATCCTCAACCCAACGCCAGAACCATGAGCTGCTGTGGCTGTTCCGGAGGCTGTGGCTCCAGCTGTGGGGGCTGTGGCTCCAGCTGTTGTGTGCCTGTGTGCTGCTGTGTGCCTGCCTGTTCCTGCTCCAGCTGTGGAGGCTGTGGTTCAAGCTGTGGGGGCTGTGGCTCCAGCTGTGGAGGCTGTGGCTCCAGCTGCTGCAAGCCCGTATGCTGCTGTGTACCTGCCTGTTCCTGCTCCAGCTGTGGAGGTTGCAAGCCCTGCTGTTCTTCAGGCTGTGGGTCCTGCTGTCAGTCTAGCTGCTGCAAGCCCTGCTGCTGCCAGTCCAGCTGCTGCAAGCCCTGCTGCTGCCAATCCAGCTGTTGTAAGCCCTGCTGCTCTTCAGGCTGCGGGTCCTGCTGTCAGTCCAGCTGCTGCAAGCCCTGCTGCTGCCAGTCCAGCTGCTGCAAGCCCTGCTGCTCTTCAGGCTGCGGGTCCTGCTGTCAGTCCAGCTGCTGCAAGCCCTGCTGCTGCCAGTCCAGCTGCTGCAAGCCCTGCTGCTGTCAGTCTAGCTGTTGTAAGCCTTGCTGCTCTTCAGGCTGCGGGTCCTGCTGCCAGTCCAGCTGCTGCAAGCCCTGCTGTTGCCAATCCAGCTGCTGCAAGCCCTGCTGCTCTTCAGGCTGTGGGTCCTGCTGCCAGTCCAGCTGCTGCAAGCCCTGCTGCTCTTCAGGCTGTGGGTCTTCTTGCTGTTAGTTCAGTCACTGAAGTCCTGTTGCTGTGTCCCCACATCCTGCCAATGCAAGATCTGAGGCTCTCAACTTGACCCTGTCCTTCTGAGCAGCTTCCTCAGCTGTGCCCTTCAATTATGTCACCGGGTTTCAAATCTAATGCATGTTCCCTAAGCACGCCTGCTTCCCACAGCACCAAGTCAAAATTGGCTTCCAGTTCCCAAGAAGAGGCCATCTTCTCTTCCACTGTCTCCTAGAAAATTCTTCTCTGGAGTCATACTGCCTATAGTGTCCTCACCATAGCCGCCCACTTAGCCATCTGCGCACATAAGACCATCTCTGCCGTGTCTCAACTTAGCAAGAGTCAACCCTTGGTGTTGCCACAATAAGGTGAGTATAAAGACTTTCTCAGACTAGTATGCCAAGAAATAGCAACCCCTGCTTTATCTTAAATTGAATATCACAAACCAATAAAAAAAATCACACGGACCAACTGCAACCCGTCTCATTCATTCTGTCACTCGCGATCACTCCATGGTTTCCCCTTTTTCTTGTTGTTGTGTGGGGGGCTCCAGCAGCCTGGTGGTGCCGAGGGCAGTTAAGGTCGCCCCTGCCTCACACCTCCTTCTTCCTGTCTCCTCCCTCTCTTGGGACCCTGCTCCCTTTGCGCCTTACTAGATTTGGTGGGAGGGACAGCAAACCGCTTGGCCAAAAGAGGCTCTGAAGCTGTGGCAGCTCCTAGCGGGGTCAGACCCACCCCTCTGACAACCCTCCTTGAAGGCTCTGGCTTTCTCAGATGCCTTACAGTGGCCTGCAGCTCTCTGGGAGCACCCAATCCATGTCTACCCTCACCAAGCCCTTCTCTCTGGATCCTTTCCACCTAGCTTCCAGCAGGTGGCACTCTTGTCTAACATGGAGCCGTCTGTCAGTAACTATCATGTCCTTCAGCAGAGGAGGGCTGTACACCCAGCCTTCCCTCTAGACGTTCTCCAAAGCCCCCTAGACTGTGAAAAGTGAGACATTGATTCACCAGCAGCCTGAGTCCTAAGCACAGGAAAGCACAAAAGTAAAGGTCTGGTCCTTTACTCATGCTGTTCAGGACCTGCGTATGGGCGGCAGGGAAACTGGGGTTACTCTAAGAAACGTGAATGCATCATCAGGTTGATAAAGGGAACTGGGAACTCGGAATACATAACCATGTGATAGCAAAGCTCTGGATCTTGAATTAGACATATCAGTATGAAACCAGATGTGTCTTTCTTCAGTTAATTTAATTTATTACTACATAGTGATATAGACATATATACACACCCACATGCACACAAGCACACACACACGCATGCGTGCACATGCACACACCCATGCACTTCAGGAGAAGGGTCTCTCCTCTCACCTTGGGTTCCGGGGCTCACACCTGGGGTTTTCAGGCTTGCCCTCACTGCAAGTACTTTTTACTCACGGAGCCATCTTGACAGCCTTACTGTTTTCTTTAAAAATATAGTATTCTAAGCTGGGTATAGTGACTTACACCTGTAATCATAGCACTCAAGAGGCTGCGGCAGGAGGATTGCCATGTGTTTTGGTTAGCATCAGCTGTCAACTTGACACAAGCTTAGAGACACTTGGGAAGAGGGAGCCTTCATTGAAGAACTTCCCAGATCAGATTGGCCTGTGGGAATGTTTGTGGGGCAATGTCTTGATTAATGGTTGAATGTGAGAAGGCCCAGCCCACTGTGAGCCATGCTGACCCTGGGTATGTGGTCCTGCGCTGTCTGAAAAAGCAAATAGAACAAGCCATGGGGAACAAGCCAGCAAACAGCACTCCTTCATGACCTCTGTTCCTTCCTCATAGGCTATGACCTGTGAGGTCAAATAAACTCTTTCTTCCCAAAGTTGCTTTAGGTCCTGGTGTTTATCACAGCAACAGAAAGCAAATGAGGACACACAGTGTGTGTGTGTGTAACTTCCCTAAAGTGCAGGGGGAGCTGGTCTGGACGGCATAATTGGGTCCGTCTGGGTTGCCCCCAGAACCCTCTCATTACAGGAATTGTGGCTTTGGTTTATTGGCTGGGTGCTGAGTGAGAAGGGAGGTGTTCGCCTTTTACCTCGGGAGTAGAAACGGGAAAACACGATTGCCACTCTGTGTTGGCTGCAGTAGCAGCAGTGAGTGGAGGACTAGGATACATAAACTAGGATTATCTCACTTGCAGAAGAAAAGATGTAGAAAACGAATGAAAAATTAGGGAAACTACAGAGGAGAATTAAATTTAAGATAAAACGAACCCAATTTTCTTTATTTTATTTTAACGTGTGTCTTAGTTGCTATTGGTACGCGCCAGAACCATGACCGAAGCAACTTGGAAAGGACGGGATTTATCTGGTTTACACTCCCACAGCACTGTTCATCACTGCAGGAAGTCAGGACAGGAGCTCCAGCAGGACATGGATCTGGAGGAAGGAGCGGATGCAGAGGCCATGGAGAATGCTGCTTACTGGCTTGCTCACCATGTTTCGCTGGGCTCGTTTCTTCTACAGCCCAGGACCACCTGCCCAGGGATGGCTCCACCCACAATGGGCTGCGCTCTCTCCCATCAGTCACTAATTAAGAAAATTCCTTACAGGCTTGCTTACAACCTGATCTTATGAAGGCAATCCCTTAACTGAGGGTTCCTCCTCTCAGTTGACTTTAGCTTGGGTCAAGTTGACATAAGACTAGCCAGCACAACGTGTGAACACGAGTGGAGGCCAGAGAGCAACCTCAGGTCTCATTATTGGAAACTTTGTGCACATCCTTCGAGGCAGGGTCTCTCACTAGCCTGAGGCTTTCTGATTTGACTAGGATGGTTGGCCAGTGATCCCCAGGGATTCTGATGTCTTCAATGTCCCTCAGCTGAGACTCTACCTGGCATTTCACATGGGTCCTGGGGATGAAACTGGGGTCTTTGGACTTGCCAAGTGCATACAAGAACTTTACCAAATGGGCTGTCCTGCCAGTTCTAAACAAACCCATTTTAAATGTCCACCTCCATGCTGCACAGGGCTGAGCAACACACACACACACACACACACACACACACAGAGAGAGAGAGAGAGAGAGAGAGAGAGAGAGAGAGAGAGAGAGAGAGAGAGAGAGAGAGAGAGAGAGAGAGAGAGAGAGAGAGAATAATTATAATAGATGCTTCTTCGTAGATGTTGAGGAAACAGTGGCCTGGAATGAACACTGCCCACCTTTGACTAGCAATTCTTGTAGGTAACTGTCTTGCTGATGGGGAAGGAGTTCTTCCATGGAAGAGGAGGAGCCTATAGCCCTGAAAACCTTGAGACCTACAGACCCAGACCAGACCCACCAACACAAGGGCTGGCAGAGAAAGACCTGATGCTACTATTGTAGGTCCATTGAAAACGGGATGGGCCAAGATTCTGCATAAAAGAGTTATAGGTGGAGGGAGAAAAGAGAAGCGTGCTGGTTAGCCACCTGGGTCAGTCTCCATGAGGGACTGACTACTTGAGTTGACCACGAGCATATCTGTGCAGGATTGTCTTGATTAAGTTCTTTGATGTGGGCAGCACCATTTGCTAGACAGAGAGTCCTGAATTGTATAAGCGTTGAGGAATGGAACTGAACACAAGCAGGTAAGCGAGCACGCACGCACTAATTCCGCTAAGCTCTGGGCTGCACAAGTCAAGAGACTAGCAGCGAGCACACATGCATTAATTCCGCTAAGCTCATGACTGCACAGGTGAAGAGTCTAGCTGTTTTAAGTTCCCGTCTTGACTTCCTCACAATGAGTGTCTGGAATTAAGTTGAGATAAACCTGGTTTTTCCACAAGTGTCTTTTGCCAGCGACAGAAGTAAAACTAGAACAGGAAGAAAGAAAACAAAAACCAAAAACAAAAATCCTTTCATTGAGTTGCAGGCATGCCTCTGTGGATGCAGCTGGCTCACATACGCACCCTTTGCTCATATTACACACATAACAGATGTTCATATATCTCAAGGGGATGCTGCACATCCCACAAAACACAGAGGTTTCCATGACATGTATGACAGTGACCCAAAAACATGGCCAAAGCAAGGGACAGCGAACTCCAGCACTTAGGACACGAGAACATGTCCTGGTTGAAAAGTGTAGGGGCTCAGAGTTAGTTAAGCACAGACAGAGGAGGATGTGATAAAGTGGGCACCAACACTATTTTGGGGTATGGGAATCCTCCTCTGTAGAATGATTGACTCTGATGGTGAGAGGAGGGATCCCCATACAAAAAGTAGTGGAACCTTCTGCTGACATCAAGGAATCCTCTGTGTTTTGTGGTGCGTGTGTGTCCGTCTGCGAGTGCACACGCCACACACAGTAGCGTCTCTACAGATAACGGCTGTTGGTAAGTGGAGAGCTTCTGAGTGCTGCACTATTCCGGACATGATCCACGTGTTCATATTTCCAAGACGGAATGACTTTTTCCTGATTGGGAACGTGAATAATCAGAATCTGAATAACCAGATCCTTGTGGCTAGCTAGTCTGGAGGGGTTCAGCTGTGGAACATGTCCCACGGGAGAATCCCAGCAGGGCTCTGCTGTAAGGTCAAAGACAAACTAACCTGAAGCGAATGGATGGTGACAGCCCAGGCTCCCAGAATTATCCTTGACTCCCAGTAGCCTCATCATCTCCTGGGCTCCTTCTAGGCTCTCCTTCTGGAGACATGTTTGGTAGGATATACCATGTGACGATGACTAACAGCTACTAACCAAGGCCTTGTCTTAGTCAGGGTTACTGTGAAAAGACAGCATGACCATGACAACTCTCAAAAAGAAAACGTTAAACTGAGGGTGGCTCGCTTACAGTTTCAGAGGTTCAGTCCATTATCATCATGAAGTGGGGGGCATGGCAGCAGCACACAGGCAGATATGGTGCTGGCTACAACTTGCAGGCAACCAAGAGTCTGTTTGTCCATGACTGACTATCACACTAAGTGAAGCTTGAGAAAAAAGACCTCAAAGCCCGCCCCCACAGTGACACACTTCCTCCAACAAGGCCACACCTACTCCAACAAGGCCACACCTCCTGATAGTGACACTCCCTTTTGGGAGACATTTTCTTCCAAACCATCACAGGCCTGGGACGGTGAAATCTAGACAGCAAGCTGGGGTTACAGGGGGAGAAAGAGGGACACATGGGCAAGTCTGGTCCAGGAGATCAGCTAATGTGGCCACCAACTTTTCCCTGAGCTGCTTTGGAACCAGCTCCTTCCTGGCCTATTCCATCCTGGTCATAATGGGAGGCTCCACCCCCCCAATACCCAACCTCCCAGGCCAACCTCCTTAGCGTCACCACCCACTTCCAAACAGAGGCAACCCCCTTAATTGAACTTTTGAAATGTACTTAGGATTTAATTTACCAATTGCCTAACTGGTAATTTATTTAACTACTACCTCTGCTGCCACACCAGATCTCAATGGCACTTGATGACTGCCCCTTAGCACTGCCAAGCAAGTTATAAACATCAGCTCACTCCAGCAATCAGAAACTCTTCTGAGCTGCCCACTCCTTTCCTATAGATTTAATGGTTTGTTTTTGGATAGCTAGGGGTTCATGTAACTACAAAGCATAAAGAGGACCCAAGGTACCTGTCCCAGCTGTCACATGGCACCATCCTAAAAATATTATAGTAGTGTCACACCCAGGATGCTGGTATTAATACAGTAGAGACAGAGTGGATATGATAAAAAAAAACATTATATACATGTATAAAGTTCTCAGAAATTAAATAAAAATAAATATATTTTAAAATGAACTAAATGAATAACATTTTTCAAAAAATAAAGAAAAGCCTGAAGAGATGGCTCTGCGGTTAAGAGCAGAGGACCAGGGTTCCATTCCCAGCACCCACATGACAACTCACAATTATCTGTAATTCCATGTTTGGGGAGGTCTGACACCCACTTCTGGCCTCCTCAGGCCCTGCACACATGTGGTGTTCATACAAACATGCAGGCAAAACACCCATACACATAAAATAAAACTAAATCTTTAAAAATTAGAAAGGAAAAGAAACTACCTTGGCATTTGACAGCAGCATCTCATGGGCTTGGGTCCAGAGTGAACAAGGAAAGAGGGAGCACCCATTTCTCTGTGCCTGCTTCCAAGCCTGCCTGGCCATGTTGGACTACGCTCCCAAGCTGTGAGTCACGTAACAGTCACACACATAAAATAAAATAAATAAACAAACCTAAAAAACAAATAAAAAATTATGTACAAATTGCCAGTAAATACACTAAGAAAATTAGTACTTTTTATCATAAGAGATATGAAAAACCCAGCTCTACTGGGTTTTGCCTCATCCCAGTCAAAATGATTACCATTAAAATAAATAACAAGGCCAGGTGGTAGTGGCGCACACCTTTAATCCTAGCACTCAGGAGGCAGAGGCAGTTGGATCTCCATGAGTTCTAGGCCAGTCTGGTCTACATAGTGAGTTCTAGGACACCAGGGCTACACAGAAAAGCCCTGCCTTGAAAAACAAACAAACAACCCCCCCCCCCAATTAATAAACACAATGCAGAGAAACCCTCAAACACTGCTGGTGGGAAAACTGCTGGAGCCACCGTAGAAATCATCCCAGGGTTCCTGAAAGACTAGGAGTAGGATTACCATGAGACCCACGTAGTATCCTGAGAGAACAGTCAAAGGACCCAAGCCAACACAGCAGAGACTCCTTCACTCCCACACTTCTCCCACAGCAGCCAGGCTGTGGGATCAGAGGAGACGCCCATCCACAGACCAAAGGATAAAGAAAATGTGGTTTACGTGCACAGTGAAGCTTTCAGTCATTAGGAATAAATTATGTCATGTTCAGGGATATGGATATTACTGGGGAACATTATATTAAGGAAGCAATCCCCACATGGGTATATGTGTAATATGGCATGACAGCAGAAGGGGGACTAACTGTGGAGAGGAGGACACTATTTGGAAGGAAGAAAGGGAACAGGAAGGGTGAGGGGGTGAACATGGCCAATAAACGATGCACTTAAAGGATGCCCAGAATGTCATCCTGAAACCCCTTATGCTGGACAACAAATATACCCCAACAAAAAGTTTATTTTTCTTTGGTCTGCTTTGTATTTTGAGACAGGTTCTCACCATGTCACTGGGCTGGCCTGCTGCTATATAGACCAGGTAGGCCTCAAATTCACAGAAGTCTATCTGCCTCTACCCTCCTCCTGCTGACATTAAAGGTGTTTACCACAACACACAGTTTAGAAAGTTTTTTTAAAGGAAATAATCAAGAACAACATTGAGAATCCATGACAAGACCATGTAAACCATAAAGTAAATAAAAATAGCTAACTAGAAAAATCATCTGGCAGAAAAGAGGCAAGGAGTATATAGAAAAGAAATGGCGAGAACCTGGAGCAGCAGTTGCCTCCTGTGAGCCGGGTCTACTGGTTGGCTGTATATTTCTGTGATAAATTCCATGACCAAAAGCATCTTGTGGGGAATTTCATTTCCAGCTTACAGTCCAACATTAACGGAAGTCATGGCAGGAATATGGAGGAAAGAGCTGATGCGGAGACTGTGGAAGGATGCTGCTTACTGACTTGCTCTCCATGACTTGCTCTGTCTGCATTCTTACAGAATCCAGGGTTACCTTCCCAGAGATGGAACTGACCCTAGTAGGCTAAGCCCTTCCACATCAGTCATCAATCAAGAAAATGCTCCCAGATGACTGGTGGTTGGCAGTGCATGCCTTTAGTCCCAGAGCTCAGGAGGCAGAGGCAGGCAGATCTCTGTGAGTTTGAGGCCAGCCTGATCTACAAAGCAAGCACCAAGACAGCCAGGACTGTTAAACAGAGAAACCCCATCTCAAACAGAAAGAGAGAGAGAGAGAGAGAGAGAGAGAGAGAGAGAGAGAGAGAGAGAGAGAGGGAAAAGGTCTTTATAGACTAACACGTTAGTCCATCCAATCTGATGGAGGCATTTTCTCAATTGAGGTTCCCTCTTCCCAGATGACTCTAGCTTGTGTCAAGCACATATAAGTGACCTAGACCAGAGCAGTCCTGAGACAGCAAACTCCACGGGAGCAGGAGCAGATTCAGACCACGGACATTTACAGAAACAGGACTGAGCCAGCAACCGAGACCAAAGCAAGTGTGAGACAGTGAACTCCACAAGAACAGAGCAAACCGTAGGAGTGCCTAGCAACCTCCAAGAACACAGAGAGACCAACAGGGTGACTGGAACCATAGGACTGACTGCACCATGAGGAGCAACCGTCTGAACCTTGGATCCACTGGCACCTGGAAGATTGATCACCAGAGTCACAGACAGCCGCAACTATACCAATCAGAGGAAAAGATGGGTAGACAAGGTAAAAACACACGCAACAATACAACACTAGTAAAAATTAGTGACCCTACAACAGCAAGACTTGAACAACCGAATATAGATGAAACAGAAGAAAATTACCTAAAAAATAACTTTAGGAGAATATTTAAGGCCCTTAAAGAGGGAATAAGAAATTCCCTCAAAAAATGGACAAAAAGACAAACAAAAAAATGGAGGACATCAACAAATCCCTTAAAGAAAACCAAGAAAAAGCAACCAAACATACGAAAGAAACTATTTAAGACTTGAAAACTGAAATAGAGACAATAAAGAAAACACAAGCCAAGGGAATTATAGAAACAGAAATCATGAGAAAACAATCAGGAACAACAAATGCAAGCATAAACAGCAGAATACAAGAGATGGAAGAGAGAATCTCAAGCACTGAAGATACAATAGAAGAAATAGACTCATTAGTCAAAGAAAACATTAAATCTAAAAAAAGCTTAACACAAAATATCCAAGAAATATGAGACACCATTAAAAGATCAAACCTAAGAATAATAGATATAGAAGGAGAAGAAGTTCGACTCAAAAGCACAGAAAATATATTTAACAAAATCATAGAAGAAAATTTTCCCAACCAAAAGAAAGATATGCTTATGAAGATATAAAAAGCTTATAGAACACCAAATAGGGGATTAAAAAAAGTCCCCTTGACACATAATAATCAAAACACTAAACATACAGAATAAAGAAAGAATATTAAGAGCTGCAAAAGAAAAAGGCCAAGTGACATATAAAGGTAGACCTATCAGACTTACACCTGACTTCTCAATGGAGACAATGAAAGCCAGAAGGTCCTGGTCAAGCGTTATACAGACATTAAGAGTCCATGGGTGCCAGCAAAACTTTCAATCACCATAGAAGGACAAAACAAGATATTCATGACAAAATCAGATTTAGTTAATACCTAGCCACAAACCCAGCCCTACACAAAGTACTAGAAGAAAAACTCCAATCCAAGGAAATTGGCTACATCAACAAGAACACAGACAATTGATGATTTCACAGCAGCAAATCCCAAAGAAGGGAAAAAACACACAAATGACATCACCAACAATGAAAACTAACTTAACAGGAGATAGCAATCACTGGTCATTAATATCCCTTAATATAAATGTACTCAACTCACCTATAAAAATACAGAAGCTAGCAGATTGGATGTGAAAAAAAATCCATCATTCTACTGCATACAAGAAACACATCTCAACCTCAAAGACAGATATCACCTCAGAGTAAAGGGTTGGGAAAAAATTTCCAATCAAATGGACCTAAGAAACAAGCTGGTATAGCTATCCTAATATCTAACAAAATAGACTTCAAACTAAAATCAATCAAAAGAGACAAAGAAGGACATTTTATATTAGTCACAGGAAAAGTCCATCAAGAGGAAATCTCAATACTGAACATTTATGCCCCGAATAAAAGGGCACCCTCATATGTAAAAGAAACACATCTAAAGCTTAAATCATACATTAAACCCCACACACTCATAGTGGGAGACTTCAACACGCCACTCTCACCACTGGACAGGTCAGTCAGACAAAAAAATTAACAGAGAAATAAGGAAATTAACAGAAGTTGTGACTCAAATGGACTTAAAAGACATCTATACAACATTCCATCCAAACATAAAAGAATATACCTTCTTTCAGCACCTCATGGAACCTTCTCAAAAATTGACCACATACTCAGTAACAAAACAAACCTTAACTGATACAAAAAAAAATGGAATAACTTCATGTATCTTATCAGATCATCATGGCTTAAAATTAAAATTCAACAGGAACACTAATTCCAGAAAGCCCACAAACACATGGAAATTAAACAATGCTCACCTGAAGCATCAGTGGATCAAGGAAGAAATAAAGGAAGAAATTAAAGACTTCCTAAAATTCGATGAAAATGACCAAACATCATACCCAAATTTATGGGGCACAATAAAAGCAGTGTTAAGAGAAAAGTTCATAGCACTAAACACCTATATAAAAAAGCTAGAAAATTCTCACACTAATGAATTAACAGAACATTTGAAAACTTTAGAACAAAAAGAAGCAAACTCACCCAAGAGAACTAGACAGCAGGAAATAATCAAATTGAGAGCTGAAATCAACAAAATAGAAACAAAGAAAACAATGCAAAGACTCAATGAGACAAAAAGTTGATTCTTTGAGAAAATCAACAAAATAGACAAACCTTTATCTGAACTAACCAAAAGGCAGAGAGGGAATACCCAAATTAACAAAATCAGAAATGAAAAGGGGGGGGACATAACAACAGACAGGGAGGAAATCCAGAGAATCATCAGTCATATTTCAAAAACCTGTACTCCCCAAAATTGGAAAACTTAAAGGAAACGAACAACTTTCTGGATAAATATCACTTACCAAAATTAAATGAAGATCAGATAAGCAAATTAAATAGACTTATAACTGCTGAAGAAATAGGAACAGTCATCAAAAGTCTCCCAACCAAAAAACCAAAAAACAAAACAAAACAAAACAAAAAAAACCCAAAAAACAAAACCTGGAACAAAAGGTTTCAACTCAGAATTCTACAAGATTTTCAAAGAAGAACTAATACAAATATTCCTCAAATTGTTCCACACAATAGAAACAGAAGGAATATTGCCAAACCATTCTTATGAGGCTACAATTGTCCTGATACCCAAACCACATAAAGACATTACTAAGAAAGAGAATTACAAACCTGCTGCAGGAGCTCCTTCTGCTCCTTCAGCCAATAGCCTTTAAGATATCAGCCCACTTGGGCATGGTCTTTTTTGCTTTAAAAAGCAGCAGTAGCCCCCTCTCTCTCTCTCTCTCTCTCTCTCTCTCTCTCTCTCTCTCTCTCTCTCTCTCTCTCTCTCTTTCTCTCTCTCCTTGCTTCCAGCTCTGCTTCCTGCTATTAGACTCTGTTCCTGATCGCGCAGAGGGCTGTTATCTAGGACTGTGATCTGTAAGTTTTTCCCTTAAATAAATAACCCTTTTATTAATCACAATTGTTTTGTGACTTATGTCTACACAGATCAAGCCCACTCATGAACACTGATGCAAAAATACTCAATAAAATACGGGCAAATAGAATCCAAGAACACATCAGAACCATCATCCTCTATGATCAAGTTGGCTTCATCCAACAGATGCAGGGATGGTTCAACATACAAAAATCTGTCAATATAATACACCATATAAACAAACTGAAAAATAAATACCACATGATCATCTCATTAGATGCTGAAAAAGCCTTTGACAAAATACAACATCCCTTCATGATTAAGGTCTTGGAGAGAGCAGGGATACAAGGCATTATACAGCAAGTCAACAGCCAACATCAAACTAAATGGGGAGAAACTCCCAGCGATCTCACTGAAATCAGGGCCAAGACAAGGTTATTCACTCTCTCCATATCTATCCAATATAGTTCTTGAGGTCTCAGCTAGAGCAATAAGACAACAAAAGGAGATCAAAGGGATACAAATAAAAAAGCGGAAGTCAAACTCTCACTATTTGCTGATGATATGATAGTTTACATAAGCGACTCCAAAAATTATACCAAGGAACTTCTACAACTCATAAACACTTTCAGCAATGTAGCAGGATACAACTAATAACAGTCAGTAGCCCTCCTGTACACAGATGATAAATGTCCTGAGAAAGAAATCAGAGAAACATCACAATAGCCACAAATATCATAAAATATCTCGGAGTAACTCTAAGCAAGCAAGTGGAAGACTTGTATGACAAGAACTTTAAATCTTTGAAGAAAAAAAATGAAGAAAACATCAGAAAGTGGAAAAATCTCTCATGCTCTTGCATAGGCAGAATTAACATAGTAAAAATGGCAATCTTACCAAAAGCAATCTACAGATTTAACGTAATGCCCATCAAAATCCCAGGAAAATTCTTCAAAGACCTTGGAAGAACGGTACTCAACTTCATATGGAAAAGCAAAAAACCCAGGGTAGCCAAAACAATCCTGTATAAGAAAAGAACTTCTGGAAGCATCACAATCCCTGACTTCAAACTCTACTACAGAGCTACAGTACTGAAAACAGCCTGGTATTGGCATAAGAATAGACAGGAGGACCAATGGAACTGAATAGAAGACCTGGATATTAATACACACTCCTTTGAACACCTGATTTTTGACAAAGAATCAAAAAATATCAAATGGAAAAAAAGAAAGCATATTTAACAAGTGGTGCTGGCATAACTGCATATCAACATGTAGAAGAATGAAAATAGACCCATATCTATCACCATGCACAAAACTCAAGTCCAGATGGATCAAAGACCTCAATATAAAGCCAGACACACTGAACCTTATAGAAGAGAAAGTGAGAAATACATTTGAATGCATTGGCACAGGGAACCACTTCCTAAATATAACCCCGGCAGCACAGACACTGAGAGAAACAATTAATAAATGGGACCTCCTGAAACTGAAAAGCTTCTGTAAAGCAAAGGACACGGTCAACAAGACAAAATGACAGCCTACAGAATGGGAAAAGATCTTCACTAACCCCACATTGGACAGAGGTTTGATCTCCAAAATATACAAAGAACTCAAGAAATTGGTCATCAAAAGAACAAATAAATAATCCAATAAAAATTGGAGTACAGACCTAAACAGAGAACTTTCAACAGAGGAATCTAAAATGGCTGAAAGACACTTAAGGAAATGTCTAATATCTTTAGACATCAGAGAAATGCAAATCAGAACAACCCTGAGATTCCCTGTAAGAATGGCCAAGATCAAAAACACTGATGACAACTTATGCTGGAGAGGTTGTGGGGGAAAGGGAACACTCCTCCATCGCTGCTGGGAGTGCAAGCTGGTACAGCCCCTTTGGATATCAGTATGGCAATTTCTCAGAAAATTAGAAAACAACCTTCTTCAAGACCCAGTAATACCACTTTTGGGTATATACCCAAAGGATGCTCAATTGTACCACAAGGATATGTGCTCAACTATGTTCATACCAGTATTGTTTGTCATAGCCAGAACCTGGAAACAACCTAAATGTCCCTCGACTGAAGAATGGATAAGAAAAATGTGGTAAATTTACACAGTGGAGTACTACACAGCAGAAAAAAATGACATTTTGAAATTTGCAGGAAAATGGATGGATCTAGAAAACATCATATTGAGTGAAGTAACTCAGACCCAGAAAGGCAAATATGCACTCACTCATAAGTGGCTTTTAAACATAAAACAAAGAAAACCAGCCTACAAATCATAATCCCAGAGAACCTAGACAACAATGAGGACCATAAGAGAGACATACATGGATCTAATCTACATGGGAAGATCTCCTGAGTAAATTGGGAGCATGGGGACCTTGGGGAAGTGTTGAAGGGGAAGGGAGAGAAAGGGAGAGGATCAGAGAAAATGTAGAGCTCAATAAAAATCAATTAAAAATTTAAAAATAAAATAAAAACTAAGTGACAGGAGGGGGTAGGGTGGCTGGGGAGGGAGGTTGGAGAGATGACTCAGTGGTTAGGAACTCTGCACTTAACTGTTTTTCCAGAGGTCCTGGGTTCAATTCCCAGCACCCACACGGCAGCTCAAAACTGTCTGTAACTCTCCTTCTAGAGGATTTGACACCTGCACACAGACATGCATGCAGGCAAAACACCATAAAAAGAAAATTAAAACATTAATAGAAACAAACAAAAAAGCTCAGCAGGGCAGTCAATGTAGAGCAGATTGGAAGGTGGAGGACTTCCCACAGCCAGCTACCAGCTTCAGCCTCCAGTCTTCTTGGTGGGCTGCGCTCCTGACATTCCCCCTCATTAGATTCTAGTCCATGTGTAGAAATGACTTGGATTCTGTGCTGGCTTACGCTGGAGACAGGAGAGGCTTTTGCCATTTGGAGATTGTGAAATGATCTTCAGGAATAGGGGTCATCCTTCTTTGATGGCCAGCCATGGACATGATGCCACACCTGGCACTGAAGCGTGGATATTGAGCCTTTCCCATTTCTAGGTCCCAAGAGCATTTTCACTTTCTATTCCTCATCTACAGCGATGTGAGCCTTCACCTGTGCCCATCAGCGAGTATAAAACACCCGCATGTAACTTCTAGAGACTGTGCAGTAAAACTATGATGAATGGATGGATGGATGGATGGATGGATGGATGGATGGGTGGGTGGGTGGGTGGATGGATGGGTGGATGGATGGATGGATGGATGAATGGATGGATGGGTGGGTGGGTGGGTGGATGGATGGGTGGGTGGATGGGTGGATGGGTGGATGGATGGATGGATGGATGGATGGATGGATGGATGGGTGGGTGGGTGGATGGATGGGTGGGTGGATGGGTGGATGGGTGGATGGATGGATGGGTGGATGGATGGATGGGTGGGTGGGTGGGTGGGTGGGTGGGTGGGTGGGTGGATGGATGGATGGGTGGGTGGGTGGATTTAATGGCATATTAGACATTGCTGAAGGAGGAACAGGCAAACTTCAAAGACAGCAATAGAAACCACCCTGAAGGAAAACCAGAAATTTTGAAATGTGTGACAAGATTGACACCCCCTTTCTCTCCCTCTGTCCTTACCGTCCTTCTTCCTCCTTACTTTCTTTATTCCTTCCTTCCTCCTTTCCTGTTCTCCTTCCTTCCCTCCTTCCTTGAATTAGCAGCAGTTCATTGGACAACAGAGGTTAAAGTATCTTGCCTACATGTAAACAGAAACAGAAGTGATCATGTACTGAGCACAAACACACGGACAGGGATATAAAGTGCCCAGGCTCAGGAGGCTCCATACCTAACACCTCCCTCTCCAGTACACCTTCTCTGACCTACTCCATCCTCAACCCAATCCCAGAACCATGAGCTGCTGTGGCTGTTCTGGAGGCTGTGGCTCCAGCTGTGGGGGCTGTGGCTCTTGCTGCTGCAAGCCTGTGTGCTGCTGTGTGCCTGCCTGTTCCTGCTCCAGCTGTGGAGGCTGTGGCTCTTGTGGGGGCTGTGGCTCCTGTGGGGGCCGTGGCTCCTGTGGGGGCTGTGGTTCCTGTGGGGGCTGTGGCTCTTGTGGAGGCTGTAGCTCCTGTGGGGGCTGTGGTTCTTGTGGGCGTTGTGGCTCATGTGGAGGTTGCAAGGCCAGCTGTTGCCAGTCCAGCTGCTGCAAGCCTTGCTGCTGCCAGTCCAGCTGCTGCAAGCCCTGCTGCTGTCAGTCCAGCTGCTGCAAGCCCTGCTGCTGTCAATCCAGCTGCTGTGCCCCTGTATGCTGCCAGTGCAAGATTTGAGACTCTGTGTACACACCTCAGCTGAGTCCTGAAAATATTGTCCTCAAGGATCAATCGAAACTGTATTCTGACACCTAGAAAACCTCTGCATTCATTCGTTGGATTCTGGCCGGCTGTGGTGCCAATATCAGCAGCCAGCCTGCAACCTTGAGGTTGTGGAGCAAACCACATCCTGACTCCTGCCCTATCACCTAAATCCTATGTCTTTCCTGGTTTCATCACGCCACCTTCCCAGAATTCCAAGGCTCCAGTTGACTTGCTGGGAACATTCTGAGACTGGATGCCCTCACTGGCGCCTCTCACCCCAGCCTTCAGCTTCATCCCCTTCCCAGCTGCCTGAGCCCTACTTCCTTTGGAGTTTAATCGCCAGGGAATGATGGCACTGGAGACCCCCAAGTTAAATCATGGGGGAAGGGATTCTTTGATATCTCCCCTGCTTCTGTGGCTGTAATTCACCCAGGAGCTCTCCCTTTGTTAAAGGCTGTAGCTGAATTACTAAATAAATTTATTGCATACCTCTCAAGAGCTTGTACCATCACCTTGTGTTTCCAGTCTGTGTAATTAGGAAGCTGTGGGGTTTAGCTGTTACCCTCGTGCCTTGCATCCCATGGCCTCTCGTTGCTAGGGTTCCATCACAGAGTTCTACAGAGCTGGAGATTTAAATGAAGAAAACAACACAAAGATCTCACCAGAGATGTGGCTTAAGTATAGGAAACTGTGTAGCATAAATGAGACTCTGGACTCTATCCCAGTGTCATGAAAACAGAAACCAAAACCAGAAAATGAAAAACAAAACAATAAGGAAAAAAAGCAGTCTTAGGATTGTGAAGGCTGGATGTCTGAAACTGAGGTGTCACAGGGCAATAGCTATGGCCTCTGTCCTCCCGTGGCCCCGTCTTCTCCATGTGCTCCTCTTCTGTGTGTCTGTGCCATGGTTCCGTTTCTGGTAGTGCAGTTGTGTGCATGGAGGCCTCTGAAGTCTGCTATGGCCCCTTGGTAACTTATTACATTTGTTTTTAATATATAATTAATTTAATTTAATTTTATGTGCATTGATGACATGGTGTCAGATCCCCTGGAACTGGAGTTACAGACAGTTGCAAGCTGTCATGTGGGTGCTGGGAATTGAACCCGGGTCCTCTGAAAGAGCAGTCAGTGCTCCTAACCGCTCAGTCATCTCTCCAGCCCCAGCTTACTACATTTGGAAAGACCCTTTCCCCAGAGAAAGCAATCTCTGAGGTGCTTTGGGACAGGGTTATGGTTCATCCGAGGAGCCGTTCCAGGCTCAGGGAATTATGCCTTCCTACCTTCCACAATGAAGAGCTTGTGGTCCCCTTTGGTGTCCTCAGTCATACCTGTTACCAAACCCTATCATCTTTCCCACACACATGTCATTTGGCACCTCCTTTTGTCTCTGCCTCTGCCTCCCTGCTGGGTCCCATATCTGCCCCTTACCTATGATATTTATTGTTAACCTTGAGACACACACACACACACACACACACACACACACAAATCCCATGTGGGCTTGCATGGCACTCCTGATACGTCATGGGCATGGTCTTCTCTAGGTTTTGAAGCAGAATGCAACACCAAGTGCTGGAAAGTTGAGGCTCTGGCAAGGTCTCTTCCTGGCCGGCAGGTATTACTTTCTCACAGGTCCTTGTGATAGTGGGTAAACAAAGAGATAAATAAGAATAACTAAGGAAAAGTGCAGGTGTGTCCTGGTGTATCTGCCCCCTAAGGCTTACAGTGGCCTTTTGTGGTTAAACCGCCTTGAAATTTAAGATAGGTTATTCCAGTTATATCAGGAATGAAAGCCTCTGGGCATCCATACTTACAGATGATTTTGAATATGCAGAGGGTCTGCATCCTCAAAAGATCTGAAGTCATAATAACATCCCTGCATTCTGGTACACACACACACACACACACACACACACACACACACACACACACACACACGCACACCTTTTGTGGGGCTCTTGGAAAGAAAAACCCTAAAAGGAAGAAAGGAAGGTCTGGTCTACCATGATTTGGAAGGGGGAGGAGTCACCTAACTCAATGAATGCGTCACTCACTTTATAAGTATAAAAGTATACTTATAAGTATATAAGTTTATAAGTATATAAACCCTTCTTTGAAAGCCACAATCCAGAAGCCACCAGGCTGATCACTGCCTTGGAGTAGACTGCTTCAAACTTCATTTGGAATGTATGCTTTGCTAAATAAACTTCTGATCAAACTATCTATGTCTCTTGGCTGAATTCTTTTTTTTTAGTTGAAAAATTGTTAGTGTTTTTTGAGACAGAGTTTCTCTGGATAGCTTTGGCTATCCTAAAACTTGCTCTGTGGACCAGGATGGCCTCAAACTCACAAAGATCTTCCTGTCTCTACCTCCCAAGTGCTGAGATTAAAGGCATATGCCACTACTGACCCGATTTTTGAATTTTTTTATATACTGTATTTTGATCATGCCTCTCAGTTCCCCTCAGATTCTCCCCCACCTCCTTACTCACCTAACTATATGTTCTCTCTCTCTTTCAGAAACAAAGTTAAAAACCTAAGAAACATATACACATTTTAAAACACCTGCAAAAAGACAAAAACAAAAATCAAAACTAACAAGCAAAAGACCCATAAGGGGAAAGATGCCCAAACAAAGCAAAATGAAACAAAGTCCATAGAAATACCACTGAACTCGTTTCTCAGTTGGTCAGCTACTCCTGGGGCTTACTATCACATGTGGGGCCTGCCCTACAGCGTGGTTAACGTACCATTGAGACTACTGGAGAAACATTTATTTCTCATTTGCCAGTAGACACCAGTTTCTGATAGCCCTTGGCTAGGAGTGGGACCCTGTGTCCACTTCTCCCTCTCAGGGCTGGGAGCCAGTTGGCTTGAACCTGTGCGTGTCTTTTGCGTGCTTTCGCTGAATTATTTACTTCAAAAACACAAGACCAGAGACACACCTGTGTAGCACAAATTCTAATTTTCCTTAATTAAAACCTGGAGTCAGATATAAGGGGCTGAAAGCTGAGAGACCAGAGACGCAGTGCAGTCAGCCACTAGAGAGACCTTTTAACTCTGCTGAATCCTTAGACCAAAAGGGTGATCCTGTCCTCAGAGTGTATCCTCGGACTAACTGCTTCAAACTGCATCTCCAGACTGTATTGACTCCTGTCTCTTCCCCTTTATATTCCTCTCTCTGCCCAGCCATACCACTCCTGTCTCCACCTTCCTAGTGCTGGGATTAAAGGCCTGTGATCCCAAATGCTGGGATCACCTTTGTGTGAGCTCAGTTTCTCTTTTAGACAGAGTCAATCTTGTGTAGCCCAGGATGGTCTTGAACTAACAGAGATCCCTCTGCCTCTGTCTCCCAAATCCTGGGATTAAATGTGTGAGCTACCATTCCCTGATCTTTAGTGGCTTATCTCTGTCCTCTGATCTTCCAACAAGCTTTATTTGTTAAAACACAAACAAAATATCACTATACACCTGTAACATCTGGTGCCAGCTTCCTTCAGAGGCTTGACAAACTCTGAGTTTTGTGAGGCCAAGGGAGAAGAACGTGCAAAGCAGCCTTTTGAAGCACCCGAGTGCCACTGAGGACTGTCAAGCTTTGCCAGGATGTTACAGAAAAATTAAGAGTAAAAGGGCAACTGAAACCGCCCTCCTGGGCGTTCAACAGCCAAAGCTTGGAGGCCTCTACCCACGGAGAGAGAGATACAAAAAGAACAGCCGTACGAGTGTGCAAAGGACCCAAACTGAAAGAAAGGCACAGACCAAGAAGAAACTTACCATGAAATGACCTTGTCTAGACTCCAAAACAGAAATACAGCATTCATTTCTCTGCTGCACCCAGTTGAGACGGAAGCAGCTGACTCTGGCTAAAGTGGGAAGATTAAGAAGAAGACCCCTAGCAGAAAGTGACTCCATGGTTGTGGGACCACTCGCTCTGTCCTCTCCATCCTGAGTCAACTTTCTAAGGAAAAACGTGCACCCCATCTTACCACAATCGTTATCAGAGTTATTAGGGTACGAGCCTGAGCCCCAGTATCTCTAATCTTCTATACCCAGCTCCTCTCAATGGACCCATTAACAGACAAGTCATAGTAAAAACAGAGAAAGGAGAATTATTCAGATTCGCCACATCAGGATGAGCAACGATGTCCAGACACCTCCCTAGCCCATTCTCAGGTCCTGTCGTGAAATTTGGGTTTAAACAGAGGACAGGAGGTGTGCATAGCCAAACAGTCCTGGTCAGGGTGTGGTCCTGCCCGTCACTGACCCATCACTGTCAGCTCCAGGCTCTCCTGCAAGGCGGTCTGACAAGTTCTCAGAACTCTGGGAGATCTCTCTGGAGGACAGGCTCCCCTCTGGCTGGCACCAGGCTTCAGCCTTTCCCTTCTCCAGCCTGAGACTCCTGGGAAAATTCCAATGCCTTGAGGACTGTAATTCAATAGTCTGATAGCTGAAGGGAGAGGCACACAAATGTCTCAGATTATCGTATGTGCTAGGAATGTCACAGCTACAGAGACTGTCCTGGGAACAGGAAGACAGAAGCAAAGACACCATCTCCCCAGGGTGGAGAACCCTGCCATCATTGCTGTGCCACACAAAGGGAAGAAGCAGAGGGTGGCATGGCACTGGTCTGAGGGCATCTCGGAACCAGACATTCAACAGAAGCCACAGCCTGAACATGTCTCAGACACACAGCACCACACAGAGGTTGGAGCCCTCGGCAGGGGGCTCAAGTAGGCATAAACAGGAATTATCTCACAAAACCCTCACATCCTTGGAGGCCACTCTGGAATCCCCATTCTGCAGAAGAGGACAATGGAAACCTGCATAAGGGTGTAAGAGCCTGAGTCCCAACCGGGCCTCACTCAATGACAGGAGCCAAGTAAGAGAGCATTTTCCTTCAGAATGAATTCCGCAGGAAATTACCTCAGAAAACCCACATTCCAACCATAGAGAGTCAACAGACCAAAGAAAAGCTACCAAACAAGTCTAGAATAAACAGGGAGGCCAAGAACAAGGAAGAAAACAAATGCAGCTTCACACCCGACCCTGGGCAGGGATATAAAGGGCCCAGGCTCAGGAGTCTCCACAATACACATCTTCCCTTTCCACTTGCTCCTCTGACCTACTCCATCCTCAACCAATCACCAGAACCATGAGCTGCTGTGGCTGTTCCGGAGGCTGTGGCTCCAGCTGTGGGGGCTGTGGCTCCAGCTGCTGTGTGCCTGTGTGCTGTTGTGTGCCTGCCTGCTCCTGTTCCAGCTGTGGAGGCTGTGGTTCAAGCTGTGGGGGCTGTGGCTCCTGTGGGGGCTGTGGATCCAGCTGTGGGGGCTGTGGCTCCAGCTGCTGCAAGCCTGTATGCTGCTGTGTACCTGCCTGTTCCTGTTCCAGCTGTGGAGGTTGTGGTTCAAGCTGTGGGGGTTGTGGCTCCAGCTGCTGCAAGCCCGTGTGCTGCTGTGTACCTGCCTGTTCTTGCTCTAGCTGTGGGGGCTGCAAGGGAGGATGTGGCTCCTGTGGAGGCTGCAAGTCTAGCTGCTGCCAGCCCTGCTGCTGTCAATCCAGCTGCTGCAAGCCCTGCTGCTGTCAATCCAGCTGCTGCAAGCCCTGCTGCTCTTCAGGCTGCGGGTCCTGCTGTCAGTCCAGCTGCTGCAAGCCCTGCTGCTGCCAGTCCAGCTGCTGCAAGCCCTGCTGCTGCCAGTCCAGCTGCTGCAAGCCCTGCTGCTCTTCAGGCTGTGGGTCCTGCTGCCAGTCCAGCTGCTGCAAGCCCTGCTGCTGCCAGTCCAGCTGCTGCAAGCCCTGCTGCTCTTCAGGCTGCGGGTCCTGCTGTCAGTCCAGCTGCTGCAAGCCCTGCTGCTCTTCAGGCTGTGGGTCCTGTTGTCAGTCTAGCTGTTGCAAGCCCTGCTGCTGCCAGTCCAGCTGCTGCAAGCCCTGCTGCTCTTCAGGCTGTGGGTCTTCTTGCTGTCAGTCCAGCTGCTGCAAGCCCTGCTGCTGTTAATCCAGCTGTTGTAAGCCCTGCTGTGGTCAGTCCAGCTGCTGCGGCCCTGTGTGTTGCCAGTGCAAGATCTGAGGTTCTGGTCACAGTCCTCCAGTAGTCCTGCAGGCCAGCTCCCTCCAGACAGGAACAGGAGTGGCAGCCCTGAGCCCTGACATTCACCTCTTCATCTTCATCCTCTGGTCCTGAAGCTTCATCTCTAGATCGAGGGGGACATGCCCTGGTGTGGAGAGGAACACCTCTTGCTAGGAGCCCACTCCTCATTCCACACTCAGTGGATCAGACCTCCATCCACCTCCTCCTCTCCAGTCTCCAAGATGCCGACTCCTTGGGATCTGGCCTCGCCTGGAGTCTCCATCAAGTCCACAGGTAAGTGGCAGACTGGAGTTCCCCACAACTTGCGGCCCCAGGGAGCTGTGAACTCCTTTCCACCAAGCATTGGCCTGGCCAGGCCCATCTCCACTTGAACACCTCTGGGTTTCTGTTCTCTGATTCTCTGTCAGGGTGTGCACTGTGCCTTTGATACTTTGAATCAAACATCCTTCAATAAACATTCTCTGTACACTATACTTTCTCATGTTGTTTATTGTTCTTAAAACCAATCAGTAAAACCTCTCATTTTCTCCCTACCCAGTTTGTCCTCTTGAGGCTCCTTGTGTTAGTTCCACAGTTCATTCTTTTGCTTTCTTCCCCAAACCCCAGTCTGCACCAGAGTCAACCCCACCACAACCAATATGGAGTATGCTAGGCCAGGGAGGCTAGACAATACCACAGCTCCTCCAGAGTTGGCATCTTTGGAGAATCTGGGAACAGACACAGTGCAGTGGGTGTTTTTCTAAGTTACCAATCCAAAAACGAGCAATTTAAAGACAGTCCTGTAAGAAACTGGATGCTAGGGGTGCTGCTGTTTCTCTCATGGGCACAGCCAGAGCTTCTGCGCTTAGCGGTGTGGCCTGAGGACACCCTGGGGTGTGTAAGCCTGCCTTCCTTGCCCTGGATACCTTTAGGCTTGCTGAAAAGGAGTTGCAAAGCATGTTAGGGGGCTTTGTCTATGTCTTGTTGTCTCTTACTGCCACTGTGAGTTAAGAAAAAAGGAAGCAAGTGAACGGTTCCTCTCTTTCAGTCACATCGGCCGTTTTACATCTGTAACAGCTCACGTGGTCCAAGGCTGAGTCATCCATCAGCAGCACAGACCATGTTCCATCAATGCAGGGACGTCTGGTGGATAGTAGGGCTTAGAATCAGTATGGTTTTATAGATGCATGCCATCAAGATGATTAAGCCTATGTCCATGCTCATAATTTCTCATGCCCCTTCCTTCTCCTCTAGTTCAGGGGCTCTACCAACTCAGCTACATCCAAACCCCCAGACTTATATATTTCTTACTACAGGAACTAAAGTCCCTAGATTGCTGTAATAAATTACTAAAAACTGAATGAGTTCAAATAGGAGAAATGCATTTTCTCAGAAAATGGGAAGCCAGACGTCTGAATTGAAGGTCTTAGCTGAGAGCGCCCTCCTCTCTAGAGATTGAGAGAGAACAAAGATTCATCCCGTGGATACTGGCATTCTTAGTGTCTTAGTTACTTTTCCATTACAATGGGAAGACATCATGACTAAGGCAACTTATTAAAGAAAGGGTTTATTGGGTGCTTACAGTTTCAGAGACTGAGAGCCCATGACCATCACAGCAGGGAACATGCCAACAGGCAGTAGTTGAGAGCTTACAACCTGAGACAACATGAGGAAGAGAGAGGACTAACTGGGAATGATAAGGACTTTTGGAACCTCAAAGCCTACGTCCAGTGATACATCTCCTCCAACAAAGCCATTCCTCCTAATCCTTCCCAAACAATTCCACCAATGAAAGCCATTTTCATTCAGACCACACAGACAGGCTGGTGGCTGCAGTCTTCTTACCTGTCTTCCTCCCTCTGCCTTTGTGGGACTCTGTCTCTATTTTATAAGGATGTGATGGGATTTACGGTTGACCCAGATATTCCATGTAAGCTCATTTCTTTTTTGGTTTTATTAATTTTTGTTTTGAGTTTATTGGGAAGGTTAATTTAAATTTAATTTTATTCTATGTGTATGGATGTTGTGCCTGTATGTATGTCTGTGCACCATGTGTGTGTGTAGTACCTGTGGAAGTCAGAAAAGAGTGTTGGATCCCTTGACACTGGAGTTATAGGTGGTTGAAACCAGTCATGGGGTGCTGGGAATTGAACATACATCTTTTACAAGAGCAGCAAGTACTCTTAACCACTGAGCTATCTCTCCAGGCCCAGTTTCTTGTTTTATAAGAAAGGATCTCAGTCTGTGGTCAAGGCTAGTCTTGGACTCAAAAAAATCCTCCTGTCTGCATCTTCAAAGTCCTGGGACTATAGGCATAAGACACCATCCTAGTTACCATCTAGGCTCATTTCTAAATTCTTTACCTGGTTGTGTCTGTAAATTCTCTTTCAAAATAAGCTAAGGCCAGCTTTGCATGCCATCCATGACCTTCACAGACTCCAGGGATTTGGCATGGCCTGCATTTCGGAGAACCACCGTCCTTTATTCTCAGCCTCACACATGCTCCATGTGCAGAGCACATCCACCTAACCCGCTCCACGTCCATTCCAGACACACGGAAGCACCCCATCGCCTCTCTATGCTCACTTCTGTGTTAGTATTAGTTATTCTTCTCATCGATGTGACAAAATGCCTGGAAAAGCAATTTCAGGAGGGAGGGAGGGAGGGAGGGAGGGAGGGAGGGAGGGAGGGAGGGATTTAGACTCCCAGTTTGAAGGTACTGTCCATCCTACTGTAGGAGGCACAGAAGCGGAAATGTTTGCAATTAGAAAGCAGATGGAGATGCGTGCTGGGTTTCCATTTGTTTTCTTCTTTTTCTTCAGTTCAGGATCCAAGGTCATGAATACTGGCACCCACATTCAGAGGAGGTCTTCATACCTCAGTTAAGCTTCGCTGGAATTTCCTTTATAGAAACCTCCAGCAGTGAGCCTCTTAGGTGATTTTTAACCCCACTAAAGTGAGAAACAAGATTGACTATCACAACCACCCACTCCAACATCGTCACCAGTGGTAGTGGCTACAAATCTGTACAGAGCACTATTAGTTCCAGAACCCCAGTTGTCACAATCTAAACCACCCAGAACAGGTTCTGCTGAGACCCTGGGCAGGATCTACCTTGAACTAATGATGCCAGTGCCCTATGGCATAGGGTGGCATGGGAAAAAAGATGACATGCCAGTACCCTATGGCATAGGGTGGCATCGGAAGAAGATAGCATTTGCAGGTATTCTCATTCCCAAAGAGGAGATGATAGAAGAAATCAAGGAGAAACCTATCTCCAACAAGTCTGAGAATCTGCCAAGCAAATGTCATTAGGGACTGAGGCTTTGGGTAAAATCTCTACAGTTTGGTACACTATCCTATGGACCACAAAGGTTCCATTGGTCTCCAGGCCACCCTCAGGCCTCCTTCCTCTCTCCAAAAGGACAGTACCCTGCAGTGCGGGAGTCTTGCCATCCCATTCCTTACCTGGAGAGCACAGACACCATGATTTCTTTTCCTTTGTCTTAGTTGCCTTCCTATTGCTGTGGTAAAATGCCAAGATGAAGGTAACTTGTAGAAGAGTTTTTTGAGGATTATGGTTCCAGAGGGACAAGAGTCCATCATGGTGGGGAGACTTGGAAGCTGCAGCAGGAAGCTGAGAGCTCACATCAGAAGCAGAAAGAACAATGGGAAACAGCACAAGTCTTGAAACTCTCTAAACTTGACTTTAGTGGAACACTTTCTTCCAATGAGGCCATACCTTCTAAGCCTCCCTGTACTAGGTGGTTTTGTGGGTTAACCTGGCATAAGCTAAAGTCATCAAAGGAAGGAGCCTCATCTGAGGAAATGCCTCCATGAGAGCCAGCTGTAAGGCATTTTCTCATTTAGTGACAAATGGGGGAGGGCCAAGCCCATTGTGAGTGGTGCCATCCCTGGGCTGCTGGTCCTGGGTTCTATAAGAAAGCAGGCTGAACAAACCATGGGAAGCAAGCCAGTAAGCAGCCCCCTCCATGGCTTCTGTGATGGAGGAAGTTCATCTGTCCATGTGTTACTTTCATTGGTTAATAAAGAAACTGCCTTGACCCTTTAATAGGACAGAAACTTAGGTAGGCAGAGTAGACAGAACAGAATTGTGGGAGAAAGAAAGGAGAGTCAGGCAGACACTTCAGGCAGTCGCCATAGGCAGTCGCCATGCCTCTCCTCTCTGAGTCCGGACGCAGGTTAAGATCTTTCCTGGTAAGCCACCACCTCGTGGTGCTACACAGATTACTAAAAATGGGTTAGTCAAGATGTGAGAATTAGCCAATAAGAGGCTGAAACTAATGGGCTAAGCAGTGTTTAAATGAATACAGTTTCTGTGTAATTATTTCGGGTGTAAAGCTAGCCGGGTGGTGGGACACAGCCCCGCCGCTCCGGCTACGCTTCTGCATTAGCTCCTGCCTCCAGAATCCTTCCCTGTTTGAGTTCCTGTCCTGATTTCCTTCAGGGATGAACAGCAATGATGAAGCGTAAGACAAATAAACCCTTTCCTCCCCAACTTGCTTTTGGTCATGGTGTTTCACTGCAGCCAAAGAAACCCTAACTAAGAGGGTCCCTAAACAGCGCACTAACAGGGGATCAAGTGTTCAAACAAGTGAATGGTGGGGAGGGGTCATTCTCACTAAACCACAGCATGTTCCATTCCTCCAACCATGAATGGCTCTGGAACCTCGTGGACTTCCCACACATGCACAGGAACTCACATCACGATAAAGCAAGAGAAGCATCCTTGGACCACTCCCTAGTGCCTCATCTCTGTTCCAGGCTTCTGCTTAGAAAGTGGAATATCCATGCATTGCATGCCCAGTGGGACAGTTCAACAGTTCCTCAGGCTGTCTCTGCAGAACACATTTCTTTAACAAAAGTTATCCTCATGCAGCAGGTTTTGCAGTCTTGATAGCCTGAGTTTTTGGCTTAGTGATTCCTTCCTCAATTGTTTCTTTCCCCTCTTTCAAGAAGAAAGAGCAAACAAGTCACACCTTTAATAGTCTCCTTGGAAATATCCTCAGCTAAATATCTACATTAATCACTTGCAAGATCAGCTTTTTTTTGACCTCCTTAGCACCAGGTCCACCTGCATATAACATAATTGCCTGCCCTCTGGTTTTCAATAACATCGTTATTTCTTTCTCAGCCTTCTTTGGCAGAGTCCTTAACACCCACACATCCACCAACAGACCATTCCAGGTTTTGTGGCCTTTTCTGTGATGTATCTCAATGTGTTTCCTAATTACCTAAATCCAAGACTGTCATGTTTAAGTACTGCCTCCGCCACCACCTATTTTAAGTGTTTCAATGCCGTCCCAGCAGCCTCCACTCTAAGACACCGAAGTTGGGGTTTGTTTTCCACAATCTTTTAACAAGTGACCTCAGCACAATAGTTTGTACCTTGTGACATTTTCTCCTAAATTCTGGTGACAGAAGTCTGAAATTGAAGGTTAGCAGCATTCCTTCCCCCAGAGAGCTCAGAGTCGTTACATTTCTGGCCTCTTGTGATTCCATGTAGTTGACATTTCCTGACATGTGGCCAAATGCCTGTAGTTTGCCTTCTCGGTCACACAGTGCTCCCTCCCACATGTTGTCTGTTGGTCTGTCTGCCCATCTGTCTGTCTGTACTCAGACAAACCAAGGAACTCCCCGCAACTTAAGATGATTAATTTTGTCTGCAAAGACTCTGTCTCACAATAATGTGTCATTCATTCTTTTGCCAGATGAGATGACATTCACAAATCACACGAATTAGGATGTGGGCGACCTATAATGATGAACCAGGGTAGAGAAAACTCACTATAGCTCAGCAGAGGTGCTGTCTGGGTACATCAGCACCACATCCCATGATTCCTTACTTATGTGGTTCCCGTGACTTGTGCCATGAGGCAGGCTTTCCAAAGGACACAAGGACATGACGGGTGGAAGCTGTAGCATTCTGTAGTTCACAGGCATGGTTGCCAACTCACCCTATGGCTCATGCACGTGCTCATTAACCTGCCTGCCCATTCTTGTGGTTCACACATGTGGTTTCTAACTTGACTCACAGTCACCAGTCTGCTCACTTACACGGTAGCTCACACACATAACATCCTTACACAGAATCACTGACCCACCTACTCATTCACCCTGTAGCTCATACACATATTCACAATGCTATTAACTCCTCTCTGCCACTGTGGGTCAGTAGCTAGAGGTTTGTTGGTCTAGCTCCTCTGACCCCTGGCCAAGAGTGGATTTCTAGATCTGCTGCAAGGAGCCCTGTCTTTCACAGGACCCTCATACCAAGTGGAAGTGGACACATGCCTCAGTCCATAATCATGTATCATCTAAATCAAGTGTGCAGGCTCAGCCTCCTATAATCCTTGCTTCCTCCCCACTTGTATGTGGACGTCAGGGTCCTATAACATATGAGGACATAGCTTCAGAGAAACTGCCTAACTGGTACCCAGAATGTGTAAGTCAACCCTGTACAACCCACATCAAACCACATGTGTTGACTTTTGTGGGCAGTGTACACATACTTATGTTATGTGTAGAATGTGTTTGTATGTAAGCATATGTGTATATGGTGTGCATGATGCAATATGCATGTTCAGGCAGTGTGTTAGCATGCATGTGTAGCATGGGCATGTATAGAATATGTTTGCTTTATGCACAGTGTATTTGTAATGACTATAAAGCGTGCATGTGCGTACATGTAATGCATATTCATATAAATATACAGGGTGTGCATAGCATGTGTGGCTATACAAACACAGTGTAAGTGGGTGTGAGCACTTTCTACTCCTTGTTTTTAGCTGGCCCCCTTCCCTCCTTGCCTTGCTCATACTGTGCCATGCTGACCTTCTCCTTTCATTTCCCTGTGATGCCCATCTGTAGACCCGTCTGGGGCCCTTCTCCACAGAACTTCCAGCCTGACAGGTCGGGATCCATACTTAGCCATGTCTCCATGTCCCTGGCTGCAGATTTCTTTGTGGCTCTGCATGAGTTTCAGATCAGGTTTCAGAACACTTTGGTGTGAGACCTAAGGCTCTTATGACCTAGAGAATGAAAAGGATTTCAGGCAAGTCTTCTGGACGTCCTATAACAAGTCAGGTTCCTGTGCTAAATGCTCCAAGTGAGCCCTCTCCTTCCAGCCCCTGAGAGCCCCCAGCCTCTCCCCATGCCGAAGTCCTCTGTAGCTTCAGCTTAATTTCCCCAGTACTTAGGTAGGCTCTGCCACAGCACCTGTTTCCTGGCCTCTCTATGTTGTCTCATTTTCTAGATTCTCAAAGGAACCCAAGATTCTGTAGCAGCTGCCTTGGTTCTCCAGCTTCCACTGTCCCATGCTGGGTGTGTTGGTTTCAGGAGCAGGCTGACAGAACGATGAACTAGACTAATTCAAATGAAGAATGGGACAGGGGACAGGGATAGGAGTATATTGCTGGTTAGTTATGAGAACAAAGAACGGCATGAGAATTACAATAGACAGAGAATGTTTATTGAAGGATGTTTGTATCAAAGGTACAGTGCACACCCTGACAGAGAATCAGAGAACAGAAACCCAGAGGTGTTCAAGTGGAGATGGGCCTGGCCAGGCCAATGCTTGGTGGAAAGGAGTTCACAGCTCCCTGGGGCCGCAAGTTGTGGGGAACTCCAGTCTGCCACTTACCTGTGGACTTGATGGAGACTCCAGGCGAGGCCAGATCCCAAGGAGTCGGCATCTTGGAGACTGGAGAGGAGGAGGTGGATGGAGGTCTGATCCACTGAGTGTGGAATGAGGAGTGGGCTCCTAGCAAGAGGTGTTCTTCTCCACACCAGGGCATGTCCCCCTTGATCTAGAGATGAAGCTTCAGGACCAGAGGATGAAGATGAAGAGGTGAATGTCAGGGCTCAGGGCTGCCACTCCTGTTCCTGTCTGGAGGGAGCTGGCCTGCAGGACTACTGGAGGACTGTGACCAGAACCTCAGATCTTGCACTGGCAACACACAGGGCCGCAGCAGCTGGACTGACCACAGCAGGGCTTGCAGCAGCTGGATTGGCAGCAACAGGGCTTGCAGCAACTGGACTGACAGCAAGATGACCCACAGCCTGAAGAGCAGCAGGGCTTGCAACAGCTGGACTGGCAGCAGGACCCACAGCCTGAAGAGCAGCAGGGCTTGCAACAGCTAGACTGACAACAGGACCCACAGCCTGAAGAGCAGCAGGGTTTGCAGCAGCTGGACTGGCAACAGGACCCACAGCCTGAAGAGCAGCAGGGTTTGCAGCAGCTGGACTGGCAACAGCAGGGCTTGCAGCAGCTGGACTGACAGCAGCCCCCACAGGAGCCACAGCCCCCCTTGCAGCCTCCACAAGAGCCACAGCCTCCCTTGCAGCCTCCACAGGAACCACAGCCTCCCTTGCAGCCTCCACAGGAACCACAGCCTCCCTTGCAGCCTCCACAGGAACCACAGCCCCCACAGGAGCTACAACCTCCTTTGCAGCCCCCACAGGAGCCACAGCCTCCCTTGCAGCCTCCACAGGAACCACAGCCCCCACAGGAGCTACAATCTCCTTTGCAGCCCCCACAGGAGCCACAGCCTCCCTTGCAGCCTCCACAAGAGCCACAGCCTCCCTTGCAGCCTCCACAGGAACCACAGCCCCCACAGGAGCTACAACCTCCTTTGCAGCCCCCACAGGAGCCACAGCCTCCCTTGCAGCCTCCACAGGAACCACAGCCCCCACAGGAGCTACAACCTCCTTTGCAGCCCCCACAGGAGCCACAGCCTCCCTTGCAGCCTCCACAAGAGCCACAGCCTCCCTTGCAGCCTCCACAGGAACCACAGCCCCCACAGGAGCTACAACCTCCTTTGCAGCCCCCACAGGAGCCACAGCCTCCCTTGCAGCCTCCACAGGAACCACAGCCCCCACAGGAGCTACAACCTCCTTTGCAGCCCCCACAGGAGCCACAGCCTCCACAAGAGCCACAGCCTCCTTTGCAGCCCCCACAGCTGGAGCAGGAACAGGCAGGCACACAGCAGCACACAGGTTTGCAGCAACAGGAGCCACAGCCCCCACAGCTGGAGCCACAGCCTCCAGAACAGCCACAGCAGCTCATGGTTCTGGTGTTGGGTTGAGGATGGAGTAGGTCAGAGGAGCGAGTGGAGAGGGAAGATGTATAGGTGTGGAGTCTTCTGAGCCTGGGCCCTTTATATTCCTGTCCTAGGTGACTGATTGGTCCAAGATCTCTTCCTTATATTTATTTTTGTACTGTTTGCATGGGACATTTCCTGTGATTTAAAGTAACACAAACATTGGTATACCTTGTGACACACTTCCTACACATGTTCCTCCCTAAGCCTTCAATGCTCTGATTTCAGGTTCTGGTGTGGCCCCAATGTCATTCAGGGTGGCAACAGCACATTCTCTGCAGTTTGTAGCCCCCAAGGAGGATCTACACAAATGAGAAGGCAGTCCTTCAGTTCTCCTGCGGTTATTCTTCACCCATTTCTTCCCCTTTGAAGTTTGGAGAGACCTGCCAAAAAATTGCTCATACTGCTTATTAGCACCCTTCGTCAGAGGGGCAATTATGCAGCCGTTTATGGCCTCCTGCTCATTACTGCCTTACAGGTCTCCACACACATTGGCTCTCATGCTAGGTCTCACACTAACTCTTCATAACCTTATGCTTATTTTAAAATCAATTTTTCTAGACATACTAGTTTATAAGTTTTATATAAAATAGTTTATTTTTACTTCCCTTTACAGGGGATAATGCTCCTCCCAGAAGCCATAGGTTGCCAAATAAAAAGTCCATTGCTAGGTATAGGATTCTCCTCTTAAAGCTATTGGTCAGAGATGTCCTGGAGACCCCCCCCCCCCACCCTTAGACAAGTAAGTACAGGCTGTTGCCACTGCTTTTGGCTGCCCACAAGAATTTGATAGTCAAGACTCTGTTGCTGAAGACATCACAGACATTGATCAGATAACATGGAGAAAGCAAACTGGTGCTGACGCTTCCTCCCTGATGGCTAGCTTTCTTAGTATTGGAAGGCTGAACACCCTGGTACAGTAAAATAGCAGGTAAGAGCCACAGTCAGAAGAAAACGGTGAACCAGAAATATACAAGGACAAACAACTATTTGCACAGTAAAGTTGATGAGGAATTCTGAGGATGAGATGAGGTTTGTACAAGGCTACCAGAAAACATCTTAGGAAGTGCTGGTGCTTGGGAGATCAGTGGCCATATGTGTCCCAGACCCTGGGAAACCACATGGGTGTTGCTATCATAGTGCCAAAGTCATCTTGGCTCTAACCACATTTGTGCTACCATATCTTGGCTACCTCCATCTGTGAGCCCAGCCACCATTAGGTCATGTGTCCCCAGAGGACTGAGCCCAGTGTTTCCATGTACTTCCAGGGAAAGTGAAAACCCATAGGAAAGGAAGGAGAGAGGGAGGGAGGGAGGGAGGGATGGAGGGAGGGAGGAAGGGAGGGAGGGAGAGAGGAAGAGAAGGAAGAAGAGGGCCAGAGCTGGCACACAGACTAGAAGCTCAGGGTGCCCACTTCCCACAGACTGGGGTCTCCAAAGCTCACTTGCATGGCCAATCTGTTTTATGAATTCTCTACTAAACATTGGTCTTTGGCAGAGAATTTTCTTTTTTAAATTTATTTGTTTCTTTAAAAAATAGCAAACCATTTTTTCTCATTTTACATACCAATCCCAATTCCCACCTCCTCCCCTACTCCCTTTCCCTCCACCTTCCCTCCCACCCCACCCCCATCCACTCCTCAGAGAGGGTAAGTCTTCCCATGGGGAGTCAATGAAGTATAGCACATTGCTTTGAGGCAGGACCAAAGCCTTCCCCATTATGTATAGCCTGAGCAAGGTATTCCTCCAAAGAGAATGGGTTCCAAAAAGTCAGCACAAGCAGTAGGGATAAGTCCTGGTCCCTCTGCCAGTGGCCCTGCAGTCAACTGTCACCCACACTCAGAGGGCCTAGTTTGGTCTTATTCTTGTTTCCTTGCTGTCCAGCCAGAGTTGGTGAGTTTCCATTAGCTCAGGTAAGCTGTTCCAGTGGGTGTCCCCATTGTGGTCTTGACCCCTTTGCCCATATTATTGCTCCTCCCTCTCTTCAACTGGACTTTGGGAGCTCAGCCCAGTGCTCCACTGTGGATCTCTGCATCTGCTTCTGTCAGTTTCTGGCTGAAGGCTCTATGATGACAATTAAGGTAGTCATCAATCTGACTACAGGGCAAGGTTAGTTCAGGCCTCTTCTTCACAATTGCTGGGTCTTAGCTGGGGTCATCCTTGTGGATTCCTGGGAATTTCTCTAGTGGCAGAGAGTTTTCAATCTTCCTTTCTGCCAAGTGTTTTTTTTTCATATGGTAATTTTTAAATTACCATTTTAATAATTGTAGGATTGATCTATTTAATGAGTATGGATGTTTTGCCTGCATGAGTATATATGAACCACCTGTGTGCCTGGTGCCTTTGGGGACCAGACAAGTTTATCAGATCCTTTGGAATTGGAGCTATAGATGATTGTTATCGGTGCTGGGAATCAAACCTGGGTCCTCTGGGGAAGCAGCCAGTACTCCTAACTGCCAAGCCATTTCTCTGAATCCTTTCCTACAGTAATTCTTTTTTTTGGTATTTTGTTTTGTTTTTTCAATTTTTTTATTGATTTTTATTGAGCTCTACATTTTTCTCTGCTCCCCTCCCTGCCTCTCCCCTCCCCACTTCAACCCTCCCCTACAGTCCCCATTTTCCCAATTTACTCAGGAGATCTTGTTTTTTTTCTACTTCCCATGTACATTAGATCTATGTAAGTCTCTCTTAGTGTCTTCACTGTTGTCTAAGTTCTCTGGGATTGTGGTTTGTAGGCTGGCTTTCTTTGCTTTATGTTTAAAAACCACCTATGAGTGAGTACATGTGATAGTTGTCTTTCTGTGTCTGGGTTACCTCACTCAATAATGTTTTCTAGCTCCATCCATTTTCTGCAAAATTCAATATGTCATTATTTTTTTCTGCTGTGTAGTACTCCATTGTGTAAATGTACCACATTTTCCTTATCCATTCTTCGATGGAGGAGCATGTAGGTTGTTTCCAGGTTCTGGCCATGACAAACAATACTGCTATGAACATTGTTGAGCACATGTCTTTGTGGCACGATTGAGCATCTTTTGGATATATACCCAAAAGTGGTATTACTGGGTCTTGAAGAAGGTTGTTTTCTAATTTTCTGAGAAATCGCCACACTGACACCTAAAGGGGTTGTACCAGCTTGCACTCCCACCAGCAATGCAGGAGTGTTCCCTTTCCCCCACAACCTCTCCAGCATAAGTTGTCATCTGTGTTTTTGATCTTGGCCATTCATACAGGTGTAAGATGCAATCTCAGAGTTGTTTTGATTTGCATTTCTCTGATGACTAAGGATGTTGAACATTTAGTTAAGTGACTTTCAGCCATTTTAGATTCCTCTGTTGAAAGTTCTCTGTTTAGATCTGTACTCCAATTTTTTTTGGATTGTGTTCTTTTGGTGTCCAATTTCTTGAGTTCTTTGTATATTTTGGAGATCAAACCTCTGTCTGATGTGGGGTTAGTGAAGATCTTTTCCCATTCTGTAGGCTGTCGTTTTGTCTTGTTAACCATGTCCTTTGCTTTACAGAAGCTTTTCAGTTTCAGGAGGTCCCATTTATTAATTGTTTCTCTCAGTGTCTGTGCTGCTGGGGTTATATTTAGGAAGTGGTTCCCTGTGCCATTGCATTCAAGTGTATTTCTCACTTTCTCTTCTATAAGGTTCAGTGTGAGTGGCTTTATGTTGAGGTCTTTGATCCATCTGGACTTGAGTTTTGTGCATGGTGATAGATATGGGTCTATTTTCATTCTTCTACATGTTGATATCCAGTTATGCCAGCACCACTTGTTAAATATGTTTTCATTTTTCCATTTGATATGTTTTGCTTCTTTGTCTAAAATCAGGTGTTTGAAAGAGTGTGTATTAACATCCAGGTCTTCTATTCAGTTCCATTGGTCCTCCTGTCTGTTCTTATGCCAATACCAGGCTGTTTCAGTACTTCCTACAGTAATTCTTAAAGACTTTTTATCTTTATGCATGTGTTTGTGTGCACGTGTCTGTGTGTGCCACATGTGTGCAGGTGCACCCAGAATTCAGAGTTGTGTTTGCTGGGGCTGGAGTTGTGAGCAGTGGTAAGCTGCCTGATGGGGGTGCTGGGACCTGAACTCGGGTACTCTGGAAGAGCAGTACACGTTCTTAACCACTGAGTCGTCCCGACAGCCCTTGGGTGGTAAATTGGAACTCACTCTCCTGCTACACACCCCCCTCCTAAGAGCCGTGATCCCAGGAATCTTTTGTGGGGAGCTGAGGATAATGAGCTGCCTTTGGTTATTTCTTCCAAGTGGATGGGCACAGTTCCTGCTAAGGGTCTTGGCTACCTACCGTTTGCTATTGTCCAAGTTAATAACTTCTGGTTATGTGTGAATGCTCTAACCTCCAGATCAGTGCACTGACATTCTTTGGATGCCACCATCTGGATGTCCCGCCGATGCTATGAATACATCATGTTTCTTCTGTAACAGCAGAATTGTAAACATGACCTCCATTTTACACCGATTCCCCTTGAACGTGGAATTTGTGTTGTAAAGACACAGCACCCATGGGATGGCTATTAGTATTCAGGCACACCCTGGCACAGCTTGTCATGCCTGAGCCGGCTTGCAGAGAAGATGGTACCATGCCCCTTTAAGAGACAAGCCCCCCCTTCCTCTCTTCTTCCCACTGAGGCACGCTCCTCTCTGTCCTCTCTTATCTCCTCTTCCCTTCCCTCTCTCTCTGTCTTTCTCTCCCTCCTCCTCTTTCCTCTTCTCTCTCTCTTTCTCTTTCTCTCTCTGTCTATGTGTCTTTCCATTCCCTCCCAATACCCTTTTCCCAAATAAAACTCCATACTCAAGCTGTCTTTCCAGGGCATATTTTGTCTCTTGCCCATGTTCCTTACCTGCCATAGGACCCACCAAGGTCTCTTTTGCACCACATCTTACAATGAAGCTTCTCTGTGTGAAGGGGGTGTTTTTAGGTGTCATGAAGACCCTTTGTTAGCTGAGCTGACCCAAGAGGACACTGTCCTGTGTGGGCCTGGACGAGTCAGGTGCACTCTAAAACAGATGTATTAGCTGGGAGTGTGTATAACAAAACTAGGATAGCACGTATTTATCATAAGGGGGAAGTTACTGAGCTGGTTTACACCATAGAGGCTGGGAATTCAATAGTGGCCTTCTACATGCTGAAGAAGCAGAGAATCTGGTAGCTTCTTAGTCCAAAATGTTAGATACTGCAGAACAAGAGACACCAATGACATAGCCTCGGTCATGTGCTGAAGGCCTAGAGCCTCCCTGAAGAGGCTCTGGTGTTGAGTTCATGAAGAAAAGCTGAAGAACCTGGAGTCTGCCCATGGCAATGGCTATAGATGCACTTAGGGAGAAATTGGAGCTTGCACACATAGACATGTACACATATCCATTTCCTCCTCTTCTTACCTCCCTCCCTTCTGGACCTGGAGACCATTGAGGAGTACCACAGACATTTGGCGCATGTCTTCCCCTCCCTCTCTCACTGCTCCACATCAACCCTCTCTGGAAACTTCCATGCAGATGAGCCTCACCCATCCTAGGTAGCTCAGTCCAGCCAAGTTGACAATCGAAATCCACCATCACAAGAAGCATGAAGAGAGATGTCAGAGAGCATATCCCTGCAGTTCAGGAAGATGCTGTGGATGGCTAACAGGGCAAGGGCTCTTCAGCTGTTGAGGATGGTCACTGGCAGACAACTCTCAGGAAAATGAGGGCATCCGTACTATAACTTTAATTCTTTAAAGAACCCGCATAGGAGAAGGCTCTGAGAGCAATGCTTACCCCTCGGCAGTGGCTTCAGCACACCCTGGAGAGTGAATACAGCTCAGCTCAAACTTGCAGCAAAACAGACTCTGTGAGATTATAAGTCACATGGTTTGAACTCTGAGTTTGTAGCCATTTTGTTACCCAGCAGCAAGAACTAACACAGGCCAGCATCTTCTCTGATGCCCAGAAACCTCCACTCCATACACAGAGCCAGGGGGCTTCTTGGACCTCTACCCAGGCCGTGACAGACACTGACATTTAAGCCAGCAGCCCAATCTGTGAGCCGGTCTGTCCCACCTGCAAAGTCACTGTGTCGTGGTAATCTTCCACAATTCCCTAATAGAAAAGGAGCCTCCAGACTTAGTGCCATCAAATGGCTCTTTAGCATTTAACTACATGACCAAAGGCCAGCAGCGTCCTGCATGCTCCTTGGCTCCTCCCACTACAGTTCCTCAAACCATGGTTTCAGTAATTCCAACTCTGTTCTGACCACACTGAACCTGATAGAAGAGAAAGTGGAAGTAGACTGCAACACATGGGCACAGGAGACCACTTCCCACATATAACCCCACATATGCAAAAACGAAAAAAAAATTTAAGTAAATCTTTTTCTCGTGGACTCTTACATTGCATTCTACTTGGCTGCCTGCCTGCATGCATGGTTCTTCTGCAGCTGCTGCTCTGTAATGCATCTTAGTGTTAGAACATATCCGATTCTTTCATCTGTCCTCCTTCCTTCTTCTTCCCTCTTTCTCTCCTTCTTTCATTTCTCCCTTCCTCTGGTCTATGTCATTCCCTCCCTCCATTCCTTTCTTCCTTCTTTCCTTATCCCTCCCTTCCTCTGTGCCTCCTTCCTTCCCTTTCTTTTTTCCTTCTTCTCTTCCTTTTTCCTCTCTCCCTTTTTTTCTTCCTTCCTCCTGCCTTCCCCTTCCTTCCTCCTGCCTTCCCCTTCCTTCCTTTCCTCCCTCCCTTCCTCTGTCACAGTTTTATATTTGTCTGCTCAACTCGTGGGTCTTATTTCCTTTCCTGTTGCTATGATAAAACACTCTGGCAAAGCCAACTTAAGGAAGAAACAGTTTATTCTGGTTCACAGTTCCTGCGTACCATCCATTAGGGGGAGGGAGTCAAAATGACCGGAGGCTGAAGCAGCTGCTCACATGGGATCCACAATCAGGAAGCAGGGAGTGGGAGTGATGGATGCTGCTCAGCTTCCTCTCTCCACTTACACAGTCCAGGACCGGGGCCAGGGAATGGCACCACCTCCAGTGGGTAGGTCTTCCGATCTTAATAAATGAAATCAAAACAATTCCCCACAGGCATGCCCAAAGGCCCCTTTCCCAGGCAAGTCTGGATTCTGTCAAGTTGACACTGAACACTAACCATCCTGCAGGAAAATTGTCAAAAGTTAATGAGTTTTAAAGAAATGAGCCAAAAATCAGCCTCCCACCTCAGACTTGAACATTTTGACTGGTTTCTTGTGCTACTACTATAGTAATCAGAATGAGAAATGTTCCCCTAGGTTCACCTATGTGAACACTTGGTTCCTCATTGGTGGCATTGTTTGGGAAGGTTACGGAATCTTTAGGATGTAGAGTCTGTTGGAAAAAGCACATCGCTGCTGGAGGGATTTGATCTCGCTGCTGAGAGGATTGGATGGTGAATAGCCTCAGTCCGCTTTCTGTTCATGGTTCCTATGCATGGATGAAATGTTATTAGCCAGCTTCCATTTCTGCTGCTGGGCCATGCCTTTCCAGCCATGATGGAGTTTCCATCTGGGTAAGCCCAAATAAGTCCTTTCGTCTATAAGTTGCCTTGGGTCATGGCATTTTATCACCACAACAAAACAGAACTAACACACCTATTTTGATTTTCGTTTTCTTGACTATTGTCTTGACACACCAGTATGATGGCATTTCAACATCAAAAAGTTGGGTATCCTTTAAGCCCCCACCTCTGCTGATCACCACAGCCCTAGGCTTCCTCTCGGCAGAGCCTCAGACTCTAGGGTGATTTTACCTGGTTGTTCTTTGGTCCCAGAAGCCTGTGTCTTGCAGTCCAGTAGGCTGCAGTTGCTAGTCTCTACATCTCTCCCAGGTGGATGATCTCTATGGGGTTCTCTCCTCTTCCTCCGGGCCCTAGGCCAGCTATCATTCCGAGAAATTCCTTGAGAGTGCAAAACTTATGGGCTGCCTCTCTGGACACCTCAGCAGAGCCCAAGGTTTTTCCTGGTTCACCTTGCTCAGATGGCACTCAACATGAGTGTCCTAAGAAAGAAAGGTGGGCAGACACATCCTTTGAAGATCAGTGTACCTAGAAGTTTTAGTTCTGACTGAACACTTGACCTGTAACTTGTTTAGCTCAGAAAAATTTCCCAGAGTGGAAACCAAACCTCTCCCTTCTTCCATTTTTATTTTCTTCTTCTTTCTTCATTCTCTCTATTTTTATTTATTGCGATAAAGCCTGCCTGAATGGCCTCAAGTTTACAGAGATCCATTTGCCTTTGCCACCTGAATAGTGTGATTAAAGGCACACGCCACCACACCCAGCTGTCTGGTGTTTTATGTCCTTGTTACAGAAGAGCATTCCACTGTGTTTTATTCTGTCCCTCCTCTGGAAACTTCAAGGATATCTTGAGTAGATCTCTGCCCTGGAATTGCACACTGCTCTTGCTGGGTCTCTCATTGCCCAACCCCCATGACACATGGATGAAGAGTAGGAACCTGGAGACTGTGCCTGTCGGTGCTAGGGACTCCTGAGTGACATCTGGTGATGTCCTATTCTCTCCATGTCACCTGTCTCATGTGCTTGACTCTTCTGGCAATGGATGTCTGTGCTAACTTTGCCACTTCCTTTCCAGTGGCTCCTCCCCCACAACTTCCCATTTTCTGGGATCTGGTCTTAGTTTGTCTTGTAAAATTTCTACTAAGTCCTCATCTACTCTTCCATTTTAAAATTGGAGAATATTTCTTTTATTCTTTGTATTTTCCTTGTGTGTAGCTCATTATTTGTAGCTATAATCTAACTGACATATGGCCTATTCAAAGCTCTGCAAGATTTCTATTTTATCTTCTTAGAATAAAATGAAAGCAAAAACACTATTTACCACACTTTCTAGTTTCATTCTGTGGCTGTGGTAAAACTCAAACAAAAAGCAACTCAGGGTGGAAAGGGTTTATTTTATTTTATACTTCTAGGTTGCTGTCCATCTTTGAGAGAAGTCAGAGACAATTCAAGGTATGAACCTGAAGGCAGCAACCTTGGAGGAACACTGCTTATTGGCTTGGCCACCAACTCATGATCAGCTAGCTTTCTCATACAACTCAGGCTCACCTGTCTAGGGAAGGTGCCACCCACATCGGGCTGGCCTCTCCCACATCAATTATCAGTCAAGACAATCTCTTATATATATGGCCACAGACCAATTTGAATGATGCAACTCTTCAATTGAAGTCTCTATTCCCAGACAACTCTAGATGGTGTCACGTTAACAATAAAAACCAACCAGGACACCATACTCTGTTGGATAGAGCAAAAATAGTTCTAAAATAAAAGTTTAGAGTTGTCAAACTCTACACAAGAAAAACAAGGGAATCTTAAATAAGTAAGCCAATGCTGCATGGTACACAGACATACATGCAGGCCAAACACTCATACACATACAACTAAATAAGTAAATCTTAAAAAAAAGAAGAAAGAAAAGGTATAAATTAATAAAATTAAAGGTGAAGAAGGTATTTTCAGATGTCACTGAAACCCAAGGGATCAATGTCACTTCAATAAATTGGAAACCTTTGAAAAAACTGATAAATGTCTAGACACACATAACCTGCCAAAATTAGAGCTCTATAGAGAGCTTAAACTGATCTACAATCCTCAGCAGTATTGAGGCAATAATAGAGTCTCAATGCAGAAAAACCTAGATGGGGCTGACTCACTGCTGGTTTCTAACCCACATTTCCCTAACAGAGAAAGGGAAGGAAAGCTTCTCAACACAGTCTCTTAAAGTCGGTATTTTCCTGATACAGATGTGCATAAAAACGGGTTAATAAAGAAAACTGTAGGCCAATTTCCCCATAGATGCCTAAATTCTCACTTTCAAACTACATTCAACAATATGTTTAGGGCTGGAGAGATGGCTCAGAGGTTAAGAGCATTGCCTGCTCTTCCAAAGGTCCTGAGTTCAATTCCCAGCAACCACATGGTGGCTCACAACCATCTGTAATGAGGTCTGGTGCCCTCTTCTGGCCTTCAGGCATACATCAGAGAGAATATTGTATACATAATAAATAAATAAATATTTTTAAAAAAACAATATGTTTAAAAGATCCTACTGCATACTCAGGTTGATTTCAGGAATGCAGTGAAGGTTCAATATTACAAACCACACCTTGCAATACAGCACTTGGATAGAATCAAGGACAAAAGACAAGCGATCATGTCAACAGATGCAGAGAACTTTTTAACAAACGCAGCATCACTCCATTGTAAAAGCTCTAAAGAAACTAGGAATAAAAGAAGCGTACCTTAACATAACAAAACTATATACAGGACACCTTTAGTCAACATTATATTGAACAAAGGAAAACTGAAAAATATCTCTAGTAGAATTAGGAACATGAAAATGCAGTGCTTGAAGAGATAATCACTGCAGTAGGAGGTCAAGAAAAAGAGTGCTATAGAATAAATGCTATAAAATAGAAATTAAGGAGTCAGACTGTCACTGTTGATGGAAGATATGAAAGACCAGTAGAAGCCTCTTAGATATAATACATCCAGCTGATGTGGGATTCCCCCTCTGTATGCTTTGATTACCATAAATGGATAAAGAAAACTGACTTGGCCTGATAGGGTAGACTAGAAGTAGGCAGGGAAACCTAAACTGAACGTTGGGAGGAAGAAGGGCGGAGTCAAGAGACACCATGTAGCCCTGCTAGAGACAAATGCCCGAAATTTAGCTGGTAAGCCACAGCCACGTGGCAATATACAGATTAACAGAAATTGGTTAAATTAATATGTAAGAATTAGCCAATAAGAAGCTAGAGCTAATGGACCAAGCAGTGATTTAAATAATATGGTTTCTGTGTGATTATTTCAGGTCTAAGCTAGCCAGGCGGCTGGGAAGAACAAGCGGCTCTCTCCTCTCAACATTCAGCAAAGAGCAAGGATATAAAATCAACATGCAAAAATCAGTAGCTTTTCATACATGTGTAATAGCCTCATTTATTCTTTGAGAATTTCATATATATTTACAATATGTGTTGATCATACATATCCCAGCTGTTCCCTAATTGCACTTCAACTGCCCCAGCAACATATCATCCCTCTGTGTTGGCTAGATTTTTATCAACTTGGCACAAGCCAGGGTCATTAGGGAGAAGGAAACCTCAATTGAAAAACTATCTTCATTAGCTTGGTCTGTAGGAAAGTCTACAGGACATTTTCTTGATTACTGATTGATGTGGGAGGGCCCAGTTCAGGTGGTTCTGAGTTCTATAAGAAAGCGGGCTAAGGAAGTCATGAGGACCACGGCAGTAAGCCGCTCTGCTCCACAGCCTCTGCTTCGGTTCCTGCTTCCAGGTTCCCAAGTTCCTGCCCTCACTTGCCTTCATGAGAGACTGCGATTATAAGCTGGAAGAAACTCTTTCCTCTAAGTTGCTTTAGGTCATAGTGTTTCGTCACAGCAGTAGAAACCTAATTAGGACCGCCTCCCATCCTAGTGTGCTCGTCTTTAAAAAACAAAACTGTAACCCACTGAGTCTAATTAGAGCTGCCCTCGTACTGAAGCATGGACAATCCACTCACATATACACTCCTAAAGGAAAAATGACTCTCTCCTTCCCCCAGCAGCCAGCTATCAACTGCCAGCAGCTCTTTCAACTAGAGGGGTGTGAGCCCGTCCTTGTCCATGCTGGAATGTCACCTGCCTTCATCGTGTGCCAGCAACCACAGCTACCGTAAGACTGCAATGGTGATGTCACATCTGGAAGACAGCATTCCACAGCACCGCTGCCTGTCCTCTTGCTCAAACCTTCTTTTCACCCCCCTCCCCTCTGTGTTCCCTGAGATTTGGGGATCAGGGAAGGCAGGATGGTAAAGACTAAAAGCTAAGCTCTCATGTGTCTTCCTACTGACTGCTGCCTGCCACAAACAAAGCCTCTCTGACCTGAGAGCAAAGCAGGTTCATGGGCAGAAGCATACATATTTAGAGGCAATTTGACAACATGATCATTTAGCAAAAGAAAAATAATGGGGTCTACCCTAAGGACTAGGACCTCCCTAGCCATGGGCTTTACCAGGATTACAGACAAGAAATTCCTTTTTGTGGAAATGGCCTCAGCTCCAATCAGATAGCAATTGCGCCAGTGGGCAGATCCTACTTGGCAGGTCAGTTTGTGGCATGTAGGGTCCAGCAGTGGGAAAGACCATGATGACTCTCCTCCCTCAGCAGCCTGCAGAGCACCTTACAGCACTCTGAAAGCTACCCGACTGGAAGGGTGGTTCCCGGTTTGTTTGAGATTGCTATCTCTGTGCCCTGCATAACATGCCAGGCCTTTACAAACAGGATCTAACCATGTGGGTACAGTAGGTGAGCAAGGGAAATGGCAATAGTCTGTGTTGCTTTGGAGACCCCTGGCGCCTCTCTGACCAACAGTTCACAAGCAGGTATCTCAGGCCAGCCATTGAGATTTTCATTTAATAGGACATGCCTGCGGAGAGCAGCATTGTTCATCCATGCTAAGTACTTCTCTTCAAATACCTTTTTAAAAAAAAATTGCACATGCACACACACACACACACACACATCATGAATTTCTTTACTTATTGGAGGAGCGTGTGCATATGTGTTATGGCACATGTATGGAGGTCAGAGGACAACTTGCCAGAATCAGTTCTCCCCTGCTTCCGTGTGGGTTCCAGAGATCAAACTCAGGTCATCAGGATTCCAGCAGTCTAGGAAGAAATAATAGCAAAAAACTACAAATGGGGTTGCTTCCAATTAAGAATCTGCTAGATGGCAAGAGAAGCCATTTTCAGAGTGAGGATATACTTGCAGAATAAAAGAGAAATATTATCAGCTATTCACCCAGTAAAAATTAGCATCCAAAATATATATAAAGAACTTAAAAAGTAAACATCAAAGGGTGGGAGAGATGACTTAGCGGTTAAGAGCAGAGATCTGGGTTCAGTTCCCAGCACCCACATTCACAAACTGTCTGTGACTCCAGTTCCTGGGTATATAGTACCAGTTTCTGACTTCTGTGGGCCTTCTGTGGGCCTGTGCAGGCAAGCATCCATCCATACAAAATAAAACAAGTAAATCTAATGTCAGAATGTGAACATAACAATAGCAAAGAGTTCAATCAGCAAATGGGAGAATGAACAGAATAACCCCTTCAAAAGATGTACAGGTATCTAATAAACACACGGGGGCAAGGGAAGTCAGTGCTGCATCAGGAAACGTAAATCAAAACTGCACTGAAATTTCTCCTTATCCCAGTGACAGTGGCTTCTATCAAGAAAAGAAACCAAAGATGCTGGCAAGGACGTAGCAGAAAAGGAGCCCTGCACACTATGAGTGGGATGTAAATTAGTTCAGACACCATGGAAGTCAGTCTGCACAAAGCACAAAAATAGATGTCCCAGGGCATCAGACCACAGTGGGCTGGAGAGCTGGGAGAACAGACAGTGGGCTGAAGGAAAGCTATGCGTTCCCGAGGGCAAGAGTAGAAGAGGAGGAGGACGATCCCATAAAAACAAAACAAACAACAAACAAAACTCCTGGGTGAGGGCAGCAGCTGAGAGATGATGAAGAGGATCCAGCCAAGGAGAAAACAGAGGAGTGAAACATTCTGAGAAGCCTGTTGAGCAAGGAGCCTGAAGAAAACTCTTGCTGAAACTTTCTGCCCTGAGACATAGAACAGTCCCTCAATCTTGTCCAATTTAAATGAAGGGCCAGCAGAACTCAGGGCTTCCATCAGACAAGGGAAAGTAAATGAATAACCAAGTAGAAAGCCCACCATGCTGCGAGACACCTAAGCTGCAGGGCGCAGGGGAAGGGTGGATGAAGCTCTTCTGTGCCCAGGAGCACCAGTCCCTGTGGAGCCAAGGCCTAAAGATCTGCAGGAAAAACACTGAAGTGGAGGAAGTGGGTCACAGGACAGAGCAATGTTTATTACATTGCCATAGAGTTGTGCTAGAAGAAAAACAAAGGACAATCAGGAAGTGATCATGTGCAGCCTCACACCTGACCCTGGGCAGGGATATAAAGACCCAGGCTCAGGAGGATCCATACTTACACACTTCCCTCTCTACCTGCTCCTCTGACCTACTCCATCCTCAACCAAACACCAGAACCATGAGCTGCTGTGGCTGTTCCGGAGGCTGTGGCTCCAGCTGTGGGGGCTGTGGCTCCTGTTGCTGCAAGCCTGTGTGCTGCTGTGTGCCTGCCTGTTCCTGCTCCAGCTGTGGGGGCTGCAAAGGAGGCTGTGGCTCTTGTGGGGGCTGTGGCTCCTGTGGGGGCTGCAAGGGAGGCTGTGGTTCCTGTGGAGGCTGCAAGGGAGGCTGTGGTTCCTGTGGGGGCTGCAAAGGAGGTTGTAGCTCCTGTGGGGGCTGTGGTTCCTGTGGGGGCTGTGGATCCTGTGGGGGCTGTAAGGGAGGCTGTGGTTCCTGTGGAGGCTGCGGTTCCTGTGGAGGCTGCAAGGGAGGCTGTAGCTCCTGTGGGGGCTGTGGCTCCTGTGGAGGCTGCAAGGGAGGCTGTGGCTCCTGTGGAGGCTGCAAAGGAGGCTGTGGTTCCTGTGGGGGTTGTGGTTCCTGTGGGGGCTGTGGCTCCTGTGGGGGCTGCAAGGGAGGCTGTGGTTCCTGTGGGGGCTGCAAAGGAGGTTGTAGCTCCTGTGGGGGCTGTGGTTCCTGTGGGGGCTGCTGTCAGTCCAGCTGCTGCAAGCCCTGCTGCTGTCAGTCCAGCTGCTGCAAGCCCTGCTGCTGTCAGTCCAGCTGCTGCAAACCCTGCTGCTCTTCAGGCTGTGGGTCCTGCTGCCAGTCCAGCTGCTGCAAGCCCTGCTGCTGCCAGTCCAGCTGCTGCAAGCCCTGCTGCTCTTCAGGCTGTGGGTCCTGCTGCCAGTCCAGCTGCTGCAAGCCGTGTTGCTGTGCCCCTGTGTGCTGCCAGTGCAAGATCTGAGGCTCCAAATGTATGTATCTAAGGCCCCCTGCACCCAATTTATCTGAGGTGCCCATGGCCATAGATCAGTCCCCCAACCCCTAAGATACAAACATGAACTGCTGAAAGAAAAATTATGATTAAAGATCCTGTCAACCCTGAAGCATCAATAAAAAACATTCCCTCACTGGCAAATCTTGTTCTTTTGTGGCTCCTTTCTGTCAGAAAATATTCACCGTGTCCCTGCACTCCAGCTCTGTCCTCTCTTTGCATTCTTGCTCTCAGTCACTCATCACAAATAGTCCCCCATTTGTTTATTTGAGGTCACAGGCTGCCCAAGTCAGAGGTAAACTGAGCATGTCCATTGCACACAGCTCTGAGTAAAGACAGGGACACCCAGTGAGGATAACAGCAGACATGTTGGGTGATCACTGCAGGACAGATGTGGGTGAGCTTGGGGAGGCTGATGGGATCCTGGGGAAGGGCAAGAAAACACAAGGATGTAAACAAACCAACCCGGGGGAGTGCATCTAAAGCCATGTTTGAGTGGAAATTCATAGCCTCAAAATGCGCGTGCAGAAAGAATAAAATAGGCCAGGTTTCCCCCTTTAAAAAACTTCAAAAAAGGGGGAAGGAACGGAAGCTAAAAGTGCGCAGAGACAGTAATGGGTACTGGGTCACAGCTAATGAAACTGACATGAGACACAGCAAAATTAAATAATAAAGCCAAGTAAATAATGATGCCTCATTGAACTGAATAAACTGAAAGGCAAAAAAAAAAAAACCCTAAAGAAATTTGATTTCTAAGTAAAAATTTCCCCCTAATCCTGGCAGAGTGTTTTTACTGATTTCACTAATAATCTCTAAGTCTTTCCAGAAAACTAAAGGGGGGGCACTTCCAAACTCAGCCCTTGAACATAGAATTCTAAAGAATTCAGAAGGAACAAGGAAATACAGGTTTGTCTTTGGAACACAGGGGCTGGGGAGAGGGCTCAGTAGTAAGAGTGCAGACTGCTCTTTCAGAGGACCCAAGTTCAGTTCCCAGCTCCCACGTCAGGAGGCTTAAAACAACATGTAACTCTAGCTTCAAGAGATATGATGCGCTCTTCTGGACTCCCCGGGGCACCTGCATTCATGTACACACGTACATATAATTTAACAACAACAACGACGACGACGACGACGATGATGATGGTGATGATGATGGTGATGATGGTGGTGATGATGGTGATGATGATGGCTGCTCAGCAGTAGAGTGCTTGCTGCTCTTCCAGAGGACCTCAGTTCAGTTCCCCATACCCATGTCAGGCACTTCACAACTGCCCCTAATTCCAGTTCCAGGGGATCAACACTCTCTACTGGCCTCCAAATGCACTCTATACACACAAACACACACACACACACACACACACACACACACATTTAAAAAATCTTACATAGCAATAAATCTTTTAAAATATTTTAAATTAAGATAAATTTAAATTTTAAAAAAGAATGCTATGGCAGGGAAGATCTACTCCTGTTAAAATTTATGGGCAAAGTAAAAGGAAAATGAGTTATTTGCATAAACTGAAAATATCTCCCCTATAAATGTATTCTTTTGGGATTGGGTTTCTTTTTTTTTTTTTTTTTTTTGGTTTTTCAAGACAGGGTTTTGCTGTGTAACAGTCCTGGCTGTCCTGGAACTCACTTTGTAGACCAGGCTAGACTCGAATTCACTAAGATCCACCTGTGTCTGCCTCCCAAGCGCCGGGATTAAAGGCGTGTGCCATCAGCACCTGACAATGTACTCTTCTTTTTAAATTAAATTTATTTATTCATTTTACATCCAGACTGCAGTTTCCCCTCCTACCCTCCTCCCAACCCCTCCCTTCACCTTCTCTCCACCTCCACCCCCTCAGTTCTACTCTTCCTTTGTTTCTGTTCAGAAAGGGGCAGGCCTCCCATGGGTATCAGCAAAGCATGGCCCATCAAGTTGCAGTAAGACTAACCATCTCTCCTTGTCTTTAGGCTGGGTAAGACAATCCAGTATGAGGAATAAACTTCCCAAAACGTTAGGGACAAGCCCTGCTCCCATTGTTAGGAGTCCGACAAGTGGACCAAGCTCCTCAACTGTTGCATATATGTAGGGGCTTAGGTCAGTCCCATGTAGGTTCCTTGGTTGTTGGGTCAAACTCTGTGAGTTCCTATGAGCCAGGTTAGTTGTTTTTATGGGTTTTCTTGTGATGTTCTTGACCCATCTGGCTCCTACCATCCTTCCTCCCTCTCTTCTGCAAGCTCTACCTAATGTCTGGCTGTGGGTCTCTGCATCTGTTTCCATCAGTTACTGGATGAAGGCTCTCTGATGATAATTGAGGCATATTGGGAGCTATTGAGGGCTGTGGACCCCTGGGCTCTAAATTCCCTGTGAGCGGCTTGTTTGTTTTACCTGTGCTTGCAGCTGCTCTGAGCAAAACAACTTGTTTTCCTCTGCTCTGAGAAGCCGGCAGCTGCTCTGAGCACGAGACCTTGATGGTAGGTAGGCTGGTGGGTCTACAGCTGAAAGATCCAGAGAGCTGGGGCGTGGCCAGAGCACTACGTAAGTTGCCCCTGAGCCCAATAAACTTGGCATTCTTGTATCAAGGATGACCCGTGACCATGTCTCTCTCTGTCTGTCTCTGTCTATGTGTTTTTAGTCTCCAGCTTAGTTCCCAGATTGCGTACTGTCTTGCAGTGGCACGGGCACTACAGGACCATTTGACTTCTTACAGGGGTAGACGCCAGTCAGATCACAGACGATGGCCAGTTCAGGATATGTATCCATGGCTCAGCCGTTAAAGGCTAGGCTCACCATCAAAAGTATAAGTATATTCTTTACCATAATGATGCCTACTGTGCCACCAAATCCATTATGCCTCCTAGTGAAGGCGGTTGTTCTAGTCCCTTCTTCTTTGAAAGTAAATTAAACTTAGTGACCCCCCAAAGAATCAAGTGCAGAAAGGGGGAAAAAAATATTATTTTATGATGAGAGAGGTTGGACAGCCATGGCACCCATAGGCCCAGCTTAGTGTCGCCAATGATAGATTGCTTTGGAGGCACTTGGTCTCCGCCTTTCTCTCATCCCTTCTTGATTACTTCAGCAGTGTTTGAACCTGATTTACACATTGGTTTTAAGTGATTCAAATCCAGCAGAGTTTCTCCTGCTTCACAAAGAACATGTCCCACTGTGGGGCTCACCATATCTGCCAAAGCCCCCTATCAGTCCCGAGGTCCTGCTAAATTAACCTCGGTCTAAACTCTCCTATGAACTCTATCCCACCTGGCCCAGTGAACTAGGAATCACACACTGCTTCTCTCATGCCCAGTTCTCTCAGCAATGCCTGTCTTTTCCCCATAGTCTTCCAGACCTTGGTACTCACAGGGATCTTTGAGTGATAACACCAAGTGTGTCCAATGCCTTTAGGAGCCAGTTCACCGAGCATGGATCTTTTCCACATGTTCTCGGGCCATGCAGCCTTTGTGTCGAGGAGAATGCATGGCCATATTACTTGGTTCATCTGTTTCCACAGCACTTAGACTGATGATCCCATTGTCCTGTCCTACAGCTTTGTGAGCCAGGCTGTGAGAAGCTGTTATTGCTTGTTTGAAAGTCTTTACCAGTTTAAGCAGTTTCATCCATGATGATCCTAACCTTCTATCCTGGGCCCTTAGGAAGGCCCCTACCTGTCTGCATGCTTAATCACGGCTTCCCCCACCTCTGTGGTAAAGGTTGGACGTGAGGAAAATCTGTTGTTACTTCCACTTTGCTTTCTCCCTCCTCATTGTCTGATTTTTCCCATGGTGTCCAAGTTTTGGGGTCCTAGGAATGGCTCTTTATCATAGTTCTAAATTGTCTCTTTTCCAGCCTCCTGCCGCCTGGAATAGCAAGCCAGCACCTCCACACCGTCCTCCATCTTTTCCTCTTTGCTGTCAAATCAGAGGCCACCGTGTAGATGAAGCTTTCCACAGGCTTTCCCCACTGTCATTCTTCCTTATGCAGGGGAGAAGACAAAAGAGCCCCAGTTGCAAGTCTTACCACCTACAATGAAGCCACATGACTGACAATATAGACTGCTTATGATCCCACCCCCTAATACTGCTTTCAGGGACTGAAACATATTCTGTAGTCCACCAACAGTTTGGGGTCACATACTATAACAATACTATACCAATTAGAGAAGGGTGGCCACCTTGGGATTCCCCAGAGATGTCCCGTTCTCAGGTGGCTTGACTTCAACTTCATGACCCATCATCCACCACAGGGAGCATGCAACCACCACTATAGCAAGGAGGTCCACCATCTTATGCCATAGAGAGAAAGGGAAGGATTGTCAGCATTGTCCCTGCAAATGCTCCACCCTCACGCAAGTGTCTCAGCACCTGGCTTAGGGATCATTCCTCCATAACTAATACTCAATTCCGCTGGTCTCTGTTCAGGTCTCAGTTGTGCCGTGTGACTCTTCCTAGGGAGACATGCAGGAGAACTCATTCAACCCGGAGAGGACACCAAAGCATGGGTTCCACTCCATTCTAGCTTAGAGCACAAGTGAGTTTAGGAGAGTAGGTACATAGTTACAGGAGTAAGTGCACCTCAAAAGGCTACTGTAGCACTGAAAAGCCCACCCCAGCTTTGGTGACACACAGGAGAGCTGTGTCCCTGTACAACTTACAGGGAGTTTGTCCTGTAGGAGAGTCTCCTTTTCTCTGCCATTTTTACTGTGTACATTAGGAAAGGGCTGTGTGACTATTAACCTCATGAGCTTTCTGTGTCTTCCTCCTCCTTCCAGGAGGGAGAGTTTTAACTCAGAAGTGATGGCTACTTTCCTAGTAAGGGTTGCTACTGCTGTGATAAAATGGCATGACCAAAAGCAAGTTGGGGAGGAAAGGGTTCATTTAACTTACACTTCCACATCGTTGTCCATCAACTAGAAGGAAGTCAGGACAGGATTCAACAAGGGCTGAAGTCTGGACACAGGAGCTGATGGAGAGGCCTTGGAGGGGTACTGCTTTCTGGACTGTTCATCATGGCTTGCTCAACCCACTATCTTATAGAACCCAAGACCACCATCACAGGAATGGCACCACCCGAAATGGGCTCAGGCCCTCCCACATCAATCACTAATTAAGAAAATGCCCCACAGCTATATCTATGCAGGCATTTTTCTCAATTGAGGTCTCCTCCTTTGTATCAAGCTGACATAAAACTAGCCAGGACAGCTATTCGGCAGGGATCCTATCTGAAACAGGATGTCTTCAGTGGTGACAAGAATGAGGTAATCCAAAGACCAGAGTCCTAGGGGGCAAGATACAGAGAATACCAGGTGAGGACACAGACAGAGGCTGGAGGGAAACCAAGGGAAGCCTGAAGCCACCAGAAACCAGAAAGACTTGAAAAGGAATGTAGCATTATTGACACCTTGGCACCTCACTTCTGGCCTCCAGAGCAGGGGAAGAATATAATTCTGTTGTTTCATAAATCAAGTCAGTGTTTGGCCATTTGTTTACACAAACCCCCAAGACATTCGTTTGTAACCCACAAACCATGGCCCACCCTAGGCCCTCTACCTGCACAGGTCTTAGTAGAATAGGCATGCCTGTTGTACGAGCCCGCTAGTTTGTTTCTCAACCACCTGGCTGCCCAAACTCCCGAAATAATCACAAAGAAACTTTATTATTTAAAACACTGCTTGATCAATCACTTAAGGGTATTGCTAGCTAGCTCTTACATCTAGTATTAACCCATTTCCAGTATTTTATATTTTACCAAGAGGTTCGTGGTTTACAGGCAAGGTTCCAGCATCTCTCTCCAGTGGGACTACATGATTTCTCCCTGACTCCACCTTCTTTTCTTCCAGCATTCAATTTAGTTTTCCCCACCTAGCTCTACTCTACCCTATCACAGATCTAAGATGTTGTCTGGGTTTCTGTCCTGCCTGGTTTCTGTCCTCCCACCAGATCCCACAGCTGTTTAGCCCCAAAGAAATCACACAGAGGTCTATATTAATGATAAACTGATTGGCCCATTAGCTCAGGCTTCGTATTAACTTTTATAACTTATATTAGCCCATTATTCTTATCTATGTTAGCCACACAGCTTGGTACCTTTTTCAGTGGGGCAAGTCACATCTTCCTTCTTCTGTGTCTGGGCAGGACTGGGGGAGGAATAGGCTTCCTCTTTCCCAGAATTCTCCTGTTCTCATTGACCTGCCTCTACTTCCTGTCTGGTTGTCCCACCTGTACTTCCTACCTGGCTACTGGCCAATCAGCGTTTATTTAAAACATAATTGATAGACTACAGAATTGTCCCACACCACTAAGACAGTTTCTTTATTAACCAATGGTGTTCACAGCATACAGAGGGGAGTGCCACATCACATGCCTCCCTACAGATGCTTATTCTCTAAAGCGTGACAACTGAGTGAAGAGGACTGGGCCAACATGAGACACACATAGAACCATGTGTCTGGGTGGTCAGGCTGTGTGCAGCTCCTCCACCTTGGAGGGAAACTCAAGCTTGGAGTAAAAGGGCAGCACTCCATCATAGGATGAGACAGTCTTCCAGGATCCAAGTGGAGGTCCTGCACCAAGCAGGGGTGGATACAGGGAGCTCACAGCCCAGGCAGTATTTACACAAGACAGCAGCTGTACTGTCTGGGTTGACTCTGCCAAAAGAAGTCTGAGAACACCTACATCATAGCTCAACTTCATATCCTCCCACACGCAGAACAGGAAGCACATGAGTTTCCATTTTGGAGGCTGCTTTCCAGGAAATTCTGTCAACAGTGGCACATGTACATCAACTTGAAATGAAAACAAACAAGATTTCCTTGGGGGAAACGGCACAAACAGGAATCAGGAAGTTACCATAAGCAACTTCACACCTGACCCTGGGCAGGGATATAAAAGCCCCAGGCTCAGGAGAATCCATATCTACACACTTCTTTCTCTATCTGCTCCTCTGACCTACTCAATTCCCAACCCAAAACCAGAACCATGAGCTGCTGTGGCTGTTCCGGAGGCTGTGGCTCCAGCTGTGGGGGCTGTGGCTCCTGCTGCTGCAAACCTGTGTGCTGCTGTGTGCCTGCCTGTTCCTGCTCCAGCTGTGGGGGCTGTGGCTCCTGTGGGGGCTGTGGCTCCTGTGGAGGCTGTGGTTCCTGTGGGGGCTGCAAAGGGGGCTGTAGTTCCTGTGGGGGCTGCAAGGGAGGCTGTGGTTCCTGTGGGGGCTGCAAAGGAGGTTGTAGCTCTTGTGGGGGCTGTGGATCCTGTGGGGGCTGCAAGGGAGGCTGTGGTTCCTGTGGGGGCTGCAAAGGAGGTTGTAGCTCTTGTGGGGGCTGTGGATCCTGTGGGGGCTGCAAGGGAGGCTGTGGTTCCTGTGGGGGCTGCAAAGGAGGTTGTAGCTCTTGTGGGGGCTGTGGATCCTGTGGGGGCTGCAAGGGAGGCTGTGGTTCTTGTGGGGGCTGCAAGGGAGGCTGTGGTTCCTGTGGGGGCTGTGGTTCCTGTGGGGGCTGCAAGGGAGGCTGTGGTTCCTGTGGGGGCTGCAAGGGAGGCTGTGGCTCCTGTGGGGGCTGTGGCTCCTGTGGAGGATGCAAGTCTAGCTGCTGTCAGTCCAGCTGCTGCAAGCCCTGCTGCTCTTCAGGCTGTGGGTCCTGCTGTCAGTCCAGCTGTTGCAAACCCTGTTGCTGTCAGTCCAGCTGCTGCAAGCCCTGCTGCTCTTCAGGCTGTGGGTCCTGCTGTCAGTCCAGCTGTTGCAAGCCCTGCTGCTGTCAGTCCAGCTGCTGCAAGCCCTGCTGCTCTTCAGGCTGTGGGTCCTGCTGTCAGTCCAGCTGCTGCAAGCCCTGCTGTTGCCAGTCCAGCTGCTGCAAGCCCTGCAGCTGCCAGTCCAGCTGCTGTGGCCCTGTGTGCTGCCAATGTAAGATCTAAGACTTTCCAAGAACTAACTGTACCTATTCCTTAATGCCTTGAAGCCTACCCTCTTTGGAAGCTGGGTGACTATAGTTCTCATGCTCAAGGCTTCCTTCTCCAGCCCTTGATGGGAAGGAGCTATCACTGCCATCATGCTTCCCTTAGAGGTTCATATTGTAACTTAGTCCCCCCCCCCAGATTCTTTAACCTCTCTTTCTCACATTCCCTAGTATGACTAACCAGGCTTTGCCAGTACCAGAATGATTCTGTGAAGATCTGAAATGTATCCAAGAGCTTTAAATAAACTCTCTCCCCACTATTCTCAGTCTCAGAGTGTTCTGTTTCTATTGTTAAAGTGGTCTTCTTCCCCAGATCCCCTTCCCTAATATGCCACCCATGCCAAGTTGTCATTCATGAAATGTGTTCTACTAATGTGTGATGCACGAGGAGTGCGTGGATGTATGAATGAGCCATGGCTCCTAAAGTGTGAAGGGCTTCAGGAAGGTATCCAGAGGCGGCTGATTTTCCCCACCATAGGTAAGGCTATCAGTGGAAGAAGTTCTTTGCATCAGACCATGCTGAGGAAGGAGTCTAATTGGTTTGTGTGCCCATATATGCACCAGAGTGAGGGCCAGGCCCAGGAGATGAAGAAGTGCCGCCAAAATCATGTGCTCTCCTGAAAGGCTTAGGCAAGCAAAAATGAAATTGTGTCACATCAGAAAGCAACTGGAGAATGGGATCTGGGGAGGTTGCGTGGTGGTTTGAAGGAAGCGATCCCCCATGGGCTCAGATGTTTGAATGCTTGGTCCTCTGGTTGGTGGCACTGTTTAGGGAGGCTTAGGATGTGTGACCTTGCTGGAGAAAGTATGCCATTGGGGGAGTGAGTTTTGAGGTTTTAGAGCCTCAAGTCAATCCCAGTTTGCTCTCACTGCAAACTGTGGATCAAGACCTCAGTGAGAGGTTGGTTCTCACTGCCTCAGATGACTGCTCGCAAGAGAGAAAGATGTCAAGTGTTGTGGAGAAGTCAGAGCCTTGTGCACGGCAGATGAGAGTGAAAAGCCATGCGGCCGCTTTAAAAGACAGCCTGGCTCTTTCCAAATGTTAAATGCGGAACTTAACTGTATGACCCAGTGATTTCGCCTCTTGGGTGTTTACCAAAGAGAGCTGAGAATACACATCACAGAAGAACTCATGGGGTGGCTAGAGAGATGGTCCAGAGGGTAAGGGTGTGTACCCCTGCTGCAGAAGACCCAGCACCCATATTAGGCAGCTCACAATCATCTGCAACTTCAATCCCAGGGGATCAAACACCCTTTTGGCCTCCATGGGCACCAGGCATGCATGTGATGCAGATACACATTCAGGAAAAACATCCATACACATGAAAATTATTTTCAGTATTAAAGAAAGTTACAAAATGTGTGTTGTGGCCACTTATGTTTTCATTTGCATTTCAAGATAATGTTATAAATAGTGTTAATGGAGTGAAGAGAAGGTACTGACAGCTAGGCTCCCGACTAGGCTACTACTACAGCTGCAAGACCCACTGAAGCTCCTCCCATCCTGCACTCCCATCAACCCCCAACTAAGACACTCAGAGATGCCCGGATTTCTCGCTGGGGAAGTGAGTTTGCTTCAAAGTGGGCTTTGGTGATCACACATCCTGCTCCCCACCCCCTTCCCTTCCTCCTCTCTGTGAATCGGAGAGCTTGACTGCGGGCTTGTGATGT